>NW_024583070.1:42664-74799 GCF_018398535.1 Haplochromis burtoni | reverse complement strand
CCCCCCAACAAAAAAACAAAAATAACAAAAAAACAAAAATAACAAAAAAACAAACGGACTCTCAAAACCTTGTTATTCCTCAGGTGCCATCAATTATGCACATTGTATTTATAAATGGACCTTTGCTGGATAAAATTCTTGTAGCTACACTCTGAACTCTGTTAGAACCTTAAATGCAGTTCGCAGTTCTTTCGAAGTGAAGTGAAGTTTCAAACATGCTCCTCAAAGAAGCTCAAACTGCAATTAGTCTGCAGACAACACAGTGTGATTTACAGAGTTACAGATATAACTTTAATTTAGCATTCTTCAGTAGTTAGTTATATAAATCTTGCAGTTCCAGCAATTCAACCCATGGTCAGGTGGTGCAATTCTTGGACCAACTGGATTCTTACTGACTTGGAGCATCTGTGACCATATAATTTCCTCATGGATTAAAGTATTCTGATTACCCCCCCACACCAAAAAAAATGTGCCAATCGAACTCCACTGACGTTCATATGACAGTATGCTTTATATTAGCTGCTGATGTCACCAGAGCACTTGAATTCATTTCAATTTTCTGATTCAATTTTATTTACATAGCGCAAAATCACACCAACAGTTGTGTCAAGCTGCTTTATATTGTAAGGTACCTTACAATATAGGTGAGAAACCCCAACCATCAAGCAACCGCTTTTGAGCAAGCAGAAGTGGGAAAGAAAAACTTCCTTTTAACAGGAAGAAACCTCGGGCATAATCAAGCTCAGGTAGGGGCAGCAATCTGCCTCAGCCGGTTGGAGATGAGGGGAGGAAGACAGGATAGACGACATGCTGTTGAAGAGAGCCAGAGATTAATAATAACTAATGATTACATTTCTAAACACATAGTGAGAAATTTTCAGTGCATCATAAGAAGCTCCTAGCAGTCCAAGTCGATCAGAGCATAAATAAGTGTCCCCTGATCCAGCCCTAACTGCATCCTTCACCAAAAGGAAAGTTTTAAGCCTACATTCATGCAAATATATTATATCTCAAGCGGTCAAATGTTTGTGAATGTTGGAAGTACTTCCCTCATTTGTTGTGATCAGTGTTGGGGTCATTACTCAAAACAACTAAAGTAAGAAGAGGAGAAAGACATTGGCTATACTACTCGTTATGCTTCTTTCATGTTACTCTGTAAGACGATCTGAAACACAGGGTTTCATAATTACCATTTAACAATATAAACCTAGAGGCTACAGCCCCACACACTACCACAATGTGGACACATGTGATCTTCTCTGTTAGCAGCCAACAGCACAGAGCAAAGATGAGAACCAGCACAAAGAGACTTTAAAGTGACCACCACAGTGATTCTACTTTATAAACATGAACAGGTAGAAATGGAGGCTGCCACCTGACTGCTCATCATTTTGTTACCTGTTTGTTACCGCAAATGATGGCTCACTTTATCACGGTGCTGGTCTGGGGTCAGCATTTACTCAGCTTAAACGTCACTCTGGGTCCTTGGCTAGCTTAGCGTTAGCATGCTGTACTTGCGAAGAGCTGAAGTTGTGTTAGCAGTATAATGCAGCTGTTTCTGTCCTGGAGCAGTATCCACTTTACCATCGGCATCTCATCCTTTTTTGTATGAAAAACAAAAGTAATGTCCATATCCACGCGGTAAACTGCATCTCTACTTTCCTCCTGTGACATACAAACCGAAATCAGCTGATCGTAGCCAGAGTGTACGAATCGATAAGCGGGATCGGTAGGCAGGCAAACTAACGAGTCCAAGGAATTTGACTACAGGGAACTGGTTCTCTATAAAACCGGTTCTCGATTCCCATCCCTAGGTATAAAGCAACAAAATAAAAACACACAGGGTGGGTAAACAGACACGTGGACAAGAGACAAACAGAAACTGACGCTATAAGCACACACCTGTACATAGGTACAGGCCTTGTGTGTGCGTATGTGGTAATCAAGGGAAGTAGAAAGACCAGGGTAACAAGACATGACATAACTGAAACTGACTAGGCAATGATGGAAGTTACATTTTAGACAAGATATAAATGAAAAAGCTACTTTCAGCTTACCCCTTATCACAAGGGCTCACCACAGCATGTGTAATCTGAAGTTGTAAACCAGATTCATTCTTGATGAAACCCCAAAGGAGATTTTTGTCTGCAGCAGGGATCTAACCACTGACCTTGCACTTGCCAAGAAATATGTTAATCACGACACTATGATACAGGAGACAAATGACTAACAACAAACAAAGAATCACTAAACAGAGACAAAGATTTGACAATAAGATACAAGATGGTCCAAGCAAGAATGAGCCAAAACACATGGAATCAAAGCAATAATCTCAAAACCATCCATCCTTTCTCATCCACTTATTATTATTATCAGTGTTACGCCCAACCTAAGGGAAACCAAAGCACGACAGAAAAAAGATGACTCCCCCACCCCCTGCTCCCAAGAAAGGACCAATGCAACACTGACTTTGAAGTTTTACAACAACCAAACATTTGGTTTACCTTTGAAGGTAAGAAATGTCAGTGTGGACATAGTCAAACCAGCAAGCAAAACATTCTAGAAATGGAACAGATAACTTACCTATCATGAGAAATCCAAAAGAATATACAGGCCACTTACCTGTCTCCCTAATGCTGGGCTCACACTGTGCGATTTCTTCAGTCGCGTTATTCAGCTTCTGCTCAAACTGCACGATTGACTCGCAGGGGTTAGAAGTTCATAAGTCATGAAGCTCTGATGCGACCTGAGTGCTCACACTGTGCGTCCATAAAATGAAGCTTATCATACAAAATCTGTCGCTCGCTCTTCCTCTCTGTCTTTCACTCACACAGACACACCACCACCATCAACTTTGCTAAATTGCTAATGAAAAACATTGATCAGGCAGCTGTGATTGAGCAGCAATGTCCATCCAACTCTTTTCACGGTTGTTGTGATAATTTTGTGAGACCACATCGAAAAGGCTCGGATGAGCCATAGTTCTACAAGTGCCTCCATCGCTTGTGTCCAGATCACACGGTGCAATGCTGCTCCGTCTTTTTCACAGACATTTATGTGTTTGCACGTGCGCAGTGTGAGAAGCTGCAGTGACACTCTCACGACGGTGTTGAAATCCTCGTGGAGACCACGTGGTCAAATAGGTAAGACAGATTGGGTTACATGTGCTTGTTGCTGGGCAGCAGACAAGCAGGGGGCATGAACAAAAACATCTGCAGTAGGATTTTCAGTGACATCGGGCATGGCAGGAAACAATTCAATTCAATTTTATTTATATAGCGCCAAATTACAACAAAAGTCGCCTCAAGGCAATTTATATTGCACAGTAGATCGTACAGTAATAGATACAAAGAAAAACCCAACAATCATATGACCCCCTATGAGCAGCACTTTGGCGACAGTGGGAAGGAAAAACTCCCTTTTAACAGGAAGGAACCTCCGGCAGAACCAGGCTCAGGGAGGGGCGGGGCCATCTGCTGTGATTGGTTGGGGTGAGAGAAGGAAGACAGGATAAAGACATGCTGTGGAAGAGAGACAGAGGTTAATAACAGATATGATTCAATGCAGAGAGGTCTGTTAATACATAGTGAGTGAGAAAGGTGACTGGAAAGGAAAAACTCAATGCATCATGGGAATCCCCAGCAGCCTACGTCTATTGCAGCATAACTAAGGGAGGATTCAGGGTCACCTGGTCCAGCCCTAACTATATGCTTTAGCAAAAAGGAAAGTTTGAAGCCTAATCTTAAAAGTAGAGATAGTGTCTGTCTCCTGAATCCAAACTGGAAGCTGGTTCCACAGAAGAGGGGCCTGAAAACTGAAGGCTCTGCCTCCCATTCTACTTTAAATACTCTAGGAACAACAAGTAGGCCTGCAGAGCGAGAGCGAAGTGCTCTAATAGGGTGATATGGTACTACAAGGTCATTAAGATAAGATGGGGCCTGATTAAATGCCATGTTGAGGCTGTCATTTTTAGCATCTACATGGATGTTAAAATCACCCACAATAATTATTTTATCTGAGCTCAGAACTAAATTAGATATAAAGTCTGAGAAATCAGACAGAAACTCTGTGTAAGGCCCAGGTGGCCACAGGCAGTGGAGATGATGGTGGCACAGCAGCTGCAGATGGTGAAGCAGAGAGTGGAGTGAAGACCTCCGACTGAGGCAATGCTAGCTGTGCTAACGGCTGGCTTACAGCAGCATTTGAGGTGTCACTGTCCACTTTAAACAAAAACACAGATGGTGTGGGAAATGAAAAAATGTCATTATTACTCACCACAGCCGGCTGTTGAGATGTCCGGGAATCCAGCTGCAGTGAGGAGCGCTGGTGGCGTGAATATCGTTTCCATGTAGATGACAGGGCCAGCGTGTCAGGCTGTGAATCTACGGGCTGCCCGGGCCAGTGAGCAGCCTGAATTGGAGAGTGGAGGTGGAAGGTGGAGAACAGGAAGTCCATGATGACTGGCTTGAGAGAGTCCACCAGCCAGGGAAATTTAAAAAGCTTTTCCTGCAGCTGGCTCTCCACAGCTCAACGTAACGCTTCCCCCGAGCTTCTCCCACCACAAATCACATAGTTTGTAAACCTCTCTCCTGAGCCTCTCCCCAGAGTCTGCTGCGACCATGTTTGGCTGGATCATTCTGTCACGATTAGCGCTGGCCAACCATGGGGATGTGGGGAAAGGAGGACCCAAATGCTGGACTCTTTGACGCAACAGTGCGTTTATTTACAGTGCAGGAAAATAACAGTAAATCCCCAGTGTGATCCCGACTTCCGTGACATGTCCTCTTCCCAGTGTTAGTGTTCTTGTCTCCCCTCCTCAGTGTCTGAGCCTTACACTCTATTATTGCTCCTTTGCCAAATCGTTTCCACAAATAAGATCAAAACCAGCAACTGTCAGCTGATCTTGAATCCCCACTCACACGGTGCCATAAACAAAAGGGGAAAATAGGGGAACTATATAAAGCAGCATGAGCAACATACACATTCTTATTCCCCACACCAACAAATCTGAGCCACAGTACGACTGGTCAGAAAAGGCACTATAGCGCATTATTGTACCTGTCAGGGTCCTGGGTCTCCTGACCCAGCGTTTTAGTTCTTTGTGATTTTTGTATTATTGTACTTGGTGTGAGTTATTCTGTGGTTTCTAGTTTCGATCCCTTGCCCTTCTTGTTTCTCTGTGTCCCCTCTGTTCTGTAAGTCTGTGTCTGCATGTTTGAGTTCCCCTCCGTGTCTATCGGTTCTTAGAGACCTCTGCCTTATGGTTTATGTCTCTGTGTTTCTTAGTTGCTGTCTCCACGGTGTCAAGTTCGCGTCTCTGTGTGATCCTTCCTGTTTTACTTTGAAAGTCCGTGACTTATGTGAATGTGTCCTGCTTTGCTTGTCTCGTCAGTTCTAATTTCCCCCAGCTGTGCTCTCCTTCTGTGTCTCATTCTCCTCGTTACTTCCCAGTGTATTTAGTCCCTGTGTTTCTCTGAGTCAGTGTTGTGTTGTACCCTCAACAAGCTGTGTGTGTTTTGCCTCCGTGTTGCCAGTGTTTTGTTTCCAGTTCCAGTTCAGTGTTTTCTGCTTCAGTGTTTTAGTCCACCAGCGTTTTTGTTTGTCTTTTGATGCCTTTAGTTAGTAAGAGGGTTTCCAGCAATAAAGCTGCGCTTTAAGTTGAACTTCTGTGTCTGAGTCCTGCATTTTGGATCCACCACTCCTGCTTGCCCGCCTGCCACACAGCCAACCATGACAGCACCTCAGAATGCTTTGCAGAGGTATCCCTTATACTTGTGATAGAAACTTGGTCCCTCACACTTATGTAAGTGAACGAAAACCTTCAGAGATAAAAGTATGAACGCCTCATCTAACTGTACTGCTGGCACTGTGGTTTATGCTGACCAACAGTAGATTGATACTGTATTGGCTCTACAGCAGAGAGGTTTTTGTTCTTCGACATTTCTTTCTTTCTTAGCACTGAACAAACAGCAATGAGATGACCAAGTTCATGCAACAGAAACACCTGCGGTCACCACATGCCGCCATGAGGTTGAGGTGACAGGTGCCCTCCCCTTACCAGGATAACCATAGTGTCACATTGGAGATGAAAAAACAGTCTTGTGTGTAAGGGCAAACTCATCAGCCAGGACTCAGCTTTTAGTGTATTTAAATAGACTATCACTCGCTCTGGCAAGCATTTCTTAAAACCCTCTAAAAGCACGAGTTCTTTCATTTCTTTCACAAAATCCTTGACTTTATCAAAAAGCAGCCCTTTCTCATGCGCAAACTCCACATATGTCACATATGCAATACTGTAGTCTTAACCATATCATGATCCAAGCTTTGGTTCACTGACAGGGTAGCAGTGGGAAGCAGTGGTAGCACACACCTCCTGAGCTTTACCAAAAAAGCTTACACTGCAGCAGCAATTCAATTCAATTTTATTTATATAGCACCAAATTACAACATAAGTCGCCTCAAGGCGCTTCATAGATACAGAGAAAAACCCAACAATCATATGACCCCTTATGAGCAGCACTTTGGCGACAGTGGGAAGGAAAAACTCAATGCATCATGGGAATCCCCCAGCAGCCTACGTCTATTGCAGCATAACTAAGGGAGGATTCAGGGTCACCTGGTCCAGCCCTAACTATATGCTTTAGCAAAAAGGAAAGTTTTAAGCCTAATCTTGAAAGTAGAGATAGTGTCTGTCTCCTGAATCCAAACTGGAAGCTGGTTCCACAGAAGAGGGGCCTGAAAACTGAAGGCTCTGCCTCCCATTCTACTTTTAAATACTCTAGGAACAACAAGTAGGCCTGCAGAGCGAGAGCGAAGTGCTCTAATAGGGTGATATGGTACTACAAGGTCATTAAGATAAGATGGGGCCTGATTATTTAAGACCTTGTATGTGAGGAGCAGGATTTTAATTCTGGATTTAACAGGAAGCCAAAACAGGAGAAATCTGCTCTCTCTTTCTAGTCCCTGTCAGGACTCTTGCTGCAGCATTTTGGATCAGCTGAAGGCTTTTCAGGGAGTTTTTTGGACATCCTGATAATAATGAATTACAGTCGTCCAGCCTGGAAGTAATAAATGCATGAACTAGTTTTTCAGCGTCACTCTGAGACAGGATATTTCTAATTTTAGAGATGTTGCACAAATGGAAGAACGCTGTCTTACATATTTGTTTAATATGTGTGTTGAAGGACATGTCCTGGTCAAAAATGACTCCAAGGTTCCTCACAGCGTTACTGGAGGCCAAGGTAATGCCATCCAGAGTAAGAATCTGCTTAGATACCATATTTCTAAGATTTTCAGGGCCGAGTACAATAACCTCAGTTTGATCTGAATTAAGAAGCAGAAAGTTAGCGGCCATCCAGGTCTTTATGTCTTTAAGACATTCCTGCAGTTTAACTCATTGGTGTGTGTTATCTGGCTTCATGGACAGATAGAGCTGGGTGTCATCAGCATAGCAGTGTAAATGTATGCTATGTCTTCTAATGATGCTGCCTAAGGGAAGCATGTATAATATAAACAGAATTGGTCCTAGCACTGAACCCTGTGGAACTCCATAATTAACCTCAGTGTGTGAAGAGGACTCTCCATTTACATGCACAAACTGGAGTCTATTAGATAGATATGATACAAACTCTTCAAATAAACCATTCCTCAGCAAAGCCCAAAACATCTTTGGCCAGTTCAAAGCTTTAGTAATACACTCAAATGCACCAAAGTATAAATCCACCTCAGATTCTCTAAAAGTATCAATTTAGTGTGCTTGCCCACATCAAAGCCATCATGGGGAGACTGGGGTCTTGCAGCGTGAGCGGTGATTGTATGGAGCTACTAGGCTGTGGTTCCAGCTCCAGCAAGATGCACAGCTTCCACTTCACGATTTCTCAACTCCACTTCCTCAATGCGGAGCATCAGCTGGAGTTCCTCAGCATTGTAGGACTGGGAGGAGCCATCGGAGAAGTGGTTAGTGGAGAAACATTGGAAGGATTAACCTCACCCCACGTCTTTGGACTGTGGGATGGAATCCAATGAACACAGAGAAAACCCACACAAACGTGGGTTGAACACTGAACATGCAAAATCCACACAGAAAGGGCCCAGCCAGAGGGTGGAGTTGAACTCAGGGCCTCGTTGCTGTGAGGCAACAGCGCTAATCACCGCATCACCGTGCTGTAAAAACTACAAAACCTTAAACAGAAGCTAAAGCAATAAGGTATAAACTAAAACCCAAAATGACAAAAACCATAACACTGAGCCACACCCGCAGCAATCAGAACTATCTAGACTTGTATCACCAACTAGCTGTCTCAGTGAACCACCAAAATCCCAATCACACTTATCCACGTCTCTAAAGTCAAGCAATGGGACTGTGACAAATTTGTATTTATTTTCTCAAGTGAATTTATAAACTCACAGAACCTTCTTTGTCTTGTAAATGAATGGATTTATGGCAATTTCCAAAGAAAAGAAAGAAATCAGAAAGTTGTCCCCAGATAATTTACTGCTCAAGGAGTACATCTGATGATGTCCAAACCCCATCATTCACATGTACAGTGGGGTTGCTGTATGTTTTTTTCTTATGTGTGGATATTTGGGTGTGTGCTTCTCTCTCGCTCTCGCTCTCTCGCTCTCTCGCTCTCTCGCTCTCTCTCTCGCTCTCTCTCTCGCTCTCTCGCTCTCCCTGTGTGTCTGTTACAGCCATTGATGGCCTCTAGAGTTTCATCCTTCAACAATCACTTGCCTGTTGGAAGGTGCAGCCGCTCTGCAGGCATATGAAACCTGCAGCTAACAATCAAAGAGCTGTAGAAGTATAGGACAGACCTATCTGGTTACAGAGAGAGCGAGTGAATGAGAGACAAAGAGCGACAGTGCAAGAACGAGAGAGTAGCGAGAAAGAGAAAGCATGTAAGAGAGAGCAAGGGACAAAAACATTACAGAGGTTGTCATCTGATAGAATATACAGTTTCTTTTTGAAGAAGAAAAACTATATTTGTGGCATTTTTTCATCAGTTTGGCTTCTTTCAGCTTCTTTTCTCTGTTCTGAAGGAGAACCAGTTTAAACCACAAAGAATACATGAGATACAGGCAAACAGTGGTGTTTGTCTCCCATATGATCTCCTTTGATGTGCCAAATACATGTGACAGAAAAATCCATGACTGCTGCCTGTTCAAATTTGCTGAATGTTAACGCTAGTTCAGGTTTTGTTCAGGTAACCTGTAACAGTATGAAAGATGTGAGAAACTCTGGATCCCAAATAACAGATGTGATCTCTTCCTATGTGTCATATCTGGATCAGAAAAAAAACATAATCATGTTTAAATGAATCAGAATGTTAGGTTGTATTTTTCTCTGATTCCTGGCAGGCATATATTAGAATGATGGTCAAATGACGGAGTCATACTAGCAGCCCTGGATGCTCTACTTAGACACAGTGTTGCTTTTAGCTACTGCTATTTCCACACTGACAATTCCCAAGATACACACAATGTTACAATATTCATCATCTTTAATGGCATTGGTACACAAAGGGTTGAACAGTGGTTTAATTATGATTTATAAAATTGACTAGTTTCCACTGAGCAGTGTAACTGCTTATTGTGAAGTGTCTTCAAGACCAGCCTGAAGCATATTTCATTAGGAACTTCGGGAGCAGGACCAAACACGCTCCTTCCGGTTCTTATCTATATATGTTCCCCCAGTTCTACAAGCTGTTCATTCTCGTCTATGTGCCCCTCCCTCCCCTTTTCAATTCTTCTATTTAGTACATGGGGATCTGCTAGGCCCGGGAGCCACCGCCAGTCCCCTTTGAGGCCTTCCCCAAACCGCAGCTCAATTCACATCCAAGCCGTTCACCTTTATCTACTAAAACGCTGTCAAACCTAAAATGCGGATGTGGGCCCAGCTAGTGAAAAATATATATAGATCCATAGGGGCTGGGGTCTAACACAGCAGGCAAAAGGCTGTGTAAAGATGCCGCTGAGGCAATCTAGCACATAACAGCAGGATGCAAGATGCTAGCAGGCAGGCTGCCATAACCAAGTGGCCGGCCGGCATAGTATACAGAGTATACATACAAGCTGGAGAAATACCAAGGGCTCAGAGATGAGCTCGAGATGATGTGGAGGGTGAAGGTAACAGTCGTCCCAGTGGAGCTAGGTGCGGTGACTCCCAAGCTAGGCGAGTGGCTCCAGCAGATCCCGGGAACAACATCCGAGATCTCTGTCCAGGCCAAGTAGCTGCTCACATCTTAATCAAATGTAGTACTTTGTAGAGGCTTTTTTAAAATTATATATTTTTAAATTCATTTGTTTGTTTTTGCTTTTAATGTACTTGTTGTTGTTTTTTGTATTGTTTAAATTGTATAAATCATTAGCGATCAACACATCGAAGGAGTCCCATTTGTGGTTCCTGCATTATCTGTAACAGCAGTTTGTTGACAAGGCTGCCATGCTGAGAACCAAGCAGACAAAACTTTTAAAAAACATTTAATACCAGGTTAATACTGGAGGATCAGGTGCACACGGTAAATAGCTTTTATATAGTGCTTTTCTACTCTACTTCTACTTGAACACTCACAGCACTTCATTCACAAAATCTGTTTTTCTACCCCAGTGCTGTCTATCTAACATTCACGCTTCAACTGATGGCAGTCACAAGATGATCTGCCTGACTCCTGGATCTGTGTATTATGAAATTTTAAAGAAAATCACGTGTTTTTCACACACTCAAATGTTGTGGATTAGGCTTGCATGACCTGCGACTGTGCCTCTGTTTGGTAAGTTTAATCTTCTGTTTTGAAGGTGTTTTATTCTAAAGTGTGATTTTCAGTTCTCTCTGGAAGCTGTGGAAACAGTCACCTAGCAAGCCAACATGCCTGTGTTAAAGGCTCAATTGGGCTGAAATAAAAGAGAGGGACACAGAGGGAGGTAGAATAAAATAGTTGCCAATTTGTTTGCTGTGTGTTGGAACTGTACTAGACTTCATTCTGAAGCGCCTGACAAGCAGGTGAGATCAAAGTCATGGGGACAAAAGCAGCTCAGCAGCGATTTGTCAGGAGACGAGAGCCAGCGGTCGGGTTCAGCCCTCTGATCACCGGCTCACTAAAGAAATCTGCCCATGAGAAAAAGTACAGCAGAAAGGGTTCAAAGGTCATTTTGATTTGCTCTGGATTACTGGTACCTCGTAAAAAGGTGGGAAGGGAATTTTGGGAGGGAAGAGGGGCACGAAAGGAACTGGCTAATAACCTTTGTATTATTGTAAAAAAGAAACCCTTTTGTGCAAAGAGGGGTTTTTGAGGGCAGTGTTGGAGGGGAGAATTTGGGGACGTCAATTAAAAAGGAGCCCTGAAATCCTTGCTTTGATTCGTGAATGAAGGGGAGAAAAGGGGAAAGTTAAAATGTATGCTTTTGGCTTTTGTGTAAGAGCACTTCACATGACTGGGTTTGGATTCATTTGTTAAGTGGATGATGGCAAAAGAAAATGTAAATATTTCAGTTGGGCAAATATTCGGGAACTGGCCCAAGTTTTTTCATGAGGCAAATGCACATTTCAGTTTCTTCTTTCTTCTGAAAGCAGGTGTGAATGCATTCAAGATATAAAAAGGACCTGCCGGGAACTCCAGTCACCGTGGCTACGAATACAGCGTGCAGTTAACTTATTTGATCAATTAGTTAACTTTGTTTTGTGCAGATAACAGGACATATTTCCCAAGGCTCTCCCACACAAATATGTTTTATATTTGTGTGGATGCTAAATTCTTATGTAGCACTTTTCTACTCTCCCAGAGCACTCAAAGCGCTCTATGCAACATGCCATATTCACAAGCACTTTTCTTCTAAGCTTTCAACAAATGCATACACCAATATGATGCAACTTGGGGTTAGCATGTTGCCCAAGGATGCTTGACATGCAAACTGGAGGAACCAGGGATCGAACCACTGACCTTCCGATCAGTAGATGACCTGCTCTACCTTCTGAGCTACAGCCAGGATGCACTATGGCTTTTTTCGATATTTTAATTAATTAATTTATTTATTTATTGACTCTTACATTCATTGTTAACTATTTTCTGAAGCAAATATGTGGAATGTATCCAACAGCTGTGATTTTCCAGCCTGGCCGTTTCCCGTGTTTGAAGAAAGATCGGTACAGGTTAAGTACAAGTTGGCACCATATTTTGCTGCCCATGCTATGGAAATTGTGGAAAATGTGAGCTACTTGGAAGCCACAAGCTATAATGACTTTAGCAGCATATCGTCAAAAATTAAAGACTGTGAATAAAACTACTTGATTCTATACTTTGTTCATCTACTCTTGGTTGAATTTTCCAATTAAAATATCATACAGCGAGCTGCCTGACCAAGAACTGAGAGTTAGTGTCCACCTCAGGTTTGCTGGTAAGGCACTCACACCTAAACATCTTTAAATGTAACAGCTGACTTGTTTTTCTGTAAAAGTCATATCACAGTCTTACCGAGCTGAAGGAACATTTACGTAACACTCAGTAGAACATGCACACAGTCTGCCCTGCAGTTATATTTGTCTCCTGTTGTGTAACTTTCCTGCGAGATCTCACTTTGGTTTCAGAGCACAGACTTACCTGTGGTTCCTCGGGCTCCCAAAGGTAGAATGGGAGACAAAGCTCCTCCCCTGTGGAATCAGCTCCCAGTTTGGATTTAAGATCGAAAACATTTGTTTCCTGAGGTTTAAAGTTGGATCTGTAGTTTATGCTTCATCCTCGTTTTCCTTTCTCTCCCATACCTTTCTGCAGGTATGTACGGATTCATCAGCTGCTGCTGGCTCCATCAGCCTGCCAGGCATTTACTGCTCTATTGTTTGCTTCTTTTTTTCACTTCTTTCTTGTCATCCCAGCTGCTGGAGTCAGACGACTCTGGGCCTTTCTGTTTCTCTTCCCCACTGTCACTGTGGAGGATTTACTGGAGTTCTCTTGGGATGTAAAGCACCTCTGTATGGGTTTTGCTGTGACAGGCAGCACACCAACATCTCACAGCAAAAAGATTTGGCCCTGTACTCAGCGGACTCCTGTCTTTGTAAGCATGGGCAAAACGTATGACCTCCTTTTATTTATTTTGCACTGATGTGTTTCACTTTGAGCTCAATATGAGGGCTTCATATGTATATTTGATTTACTGAAATAGGTTTTGAGTAACTTTGTGAATCAACTTGCTGATGGACATATACAAGTTTTGGCCTGCTATTTGACAAAATGATGGTATTCAAACTAGAGCAGGGGGCTGTCCCAGGTACTAACTCTGCTCGAATGCATGTGTACACAAAATCTAACTGAAGAATACAGCTCAGATTTAGCTGAATCATAACTGACACTTTAACCTAAAAACAACAACACACACTTCTTTAAATGTGAAGAAGAAATTGTGTATGTGGCTCACAAATTGCAAGCATTTGCCCTGCTTATTGCTGAGATGCTTTGTGGGCGGTGTGCAGGGGAGCATAATTAAAATAGTTTCTGAGAGAAACAGCACACCACATCTAAGGTTCCACCCTCTTCCAGCATTTAACCACATCAAGAGCGTCTCACTTAGAAACGGCCACCAGAACAACCTCTGATACACACGGCCTGGCTGATGTTTTGGTGTGTTGTCTGACTCCTGAGGGGTCTTTGGAGGCATAAATTGCACACATTTGTAATTAAAAGAGTTAGCTTTTCTGATCATCAGAGTAAATAAAGTGACACGGGCAGCTAGCTGGGTGATGTATGGGAGGGGAAGACAAATTAACGTCTGCTCTCTGGGGGATTCTCAGCAGAGGCCTTCATAGCAGCAGTGGAGCAGTGCCAAAGGGCAGAGAGATTTGTAGATGATGGTGCTAATTACCAGAATGAAAACCATAATGTGACCAAGATGGAAGCAATTTAGGCAGTAGTCATTTAGCCTGCTGCTCTTCCGCCCACCGGCTGCTGCCTAGCCAGGGCTGGGGCATTAGGATGGGAAAAGTCTGGGCCAATCCACTGCCTGGGTAAACAATGAAAAACTAACGCACAGCAGAGAGCTTCTGTGGTGTAAAGAGCAAATGGAGAGAGGCCCGTGACACAATGTCCATTTGTCTTTCTTAATCTATGCTTCCAGGTCAAGAGGAGTGTATAAATGCTGAGCGCATAGTCGACTGGAAATGTTTAATTCCCCGTCATCCTACTCGGGAGTGTCTTTGTGGGATGTCTGAAGGTGCTGGTTCAAGCTGAACACGCTTGATATTCACCTCAGCTTGCCATGATGCATGCTTGGCAAGCACCTGTTAAACCGGGAAGAACAAGGACACGCAGATGTGGACCACCCAAAAGCTGAAAAGGCTAACATTTCTTTTGCTTCAGAATGCGGCTGATAAAGTCGTTTCTGGGGGGACCCAACTGAATCTTACAGCGTGAGAAATTAGATGAAGCCTGTGGTTGTTCAGGATGTCAGAATTCAAAAGCTGAATGCTTTCCGCTTTTGTTTTTAAGGTGAGGACCGGGTTTAGCGGCAGTCTTATTCCTCACCTGTTGCGGTGGCTGGCCGAGCATATCTATATAATTTGGGATGTCTAATTGCTCTTTTAGGACGTTTATGCTCTTGCCACTGTGTAATTTTATCCACGCCGCTGTCTCTCACTTCACACAGGGCCGATACCTTTTTGTCTGCCCTTTTCCTTTGTATCAATTGGTTGGAGTTCAGCCTATTGTCGCCACAAGCTTCTTTTATATCTGCGCTCACTCTGAGCAGAGGCGCTCAGTCGGGTCCACGGGAGGGCTTTTCAGCTGCAGAGGCGAGGATTCCACCTCGGAGGCGGGTGTGCTGTCAGAGCTGCCTGTGGTGCTCGGATGCGCGCAGGGCTGAAGCTCTTCGGCTGTGTTAAGACCCCTTAAATCACTTTAATGGGACCCCGAGTGTTGGGCAGGAATTCTGCTGTTTTTTGCTACAGTCGTCGCTTCCCGGCCATGCCACAATGCTGGTGATAGCTCTGCTGCTGTTGCTGAGCCTGTGGGACCCGGTTAGTCCACGGCCCCGCTGCGCTTCGGGCCAGGCTTGCGACCCCCGGCATCGGAGAGACGCCGGGGGGCGCGGAGGAGTGTATGAACACCTCGGAGGAGCGCCGAGACGCAGGAAACTTTACTGCGCTACCAAATATCATCTGCAGATCCATCCTAACGGCAAAATAGATGGCTCGCTGGATGAAAACAACCCGCTCAGTGAGTACTGAAGTTTGAAAGGAAGAGACGTGTAAGCGGAGAGCTGTGACACTGTGTGTGCGTGAGAGAAAGAAAGAACCCATGTCATTACAGCCAGCCATGTGTGTGTATAATGTATATATAATGTATATATATGCACCGATTGCGTGTAATATATACACACAATCGGTGCAGTGATTCCAGGAACAGCGTCCGAGATCTCTGTTCAGAAGAGCGCAGTCCCGGGAACAGCTAAGAAACTGAGCCGGACCCTAAAACTGCATACACACACACACACACACACACACACACACACACACACACACACACACACACACACACACACACACACATGTGTTCACGGAGCGGTGAACTGAATGAGCAAGTTAAGCAAGAAAAAACTAGTTTGTTCATATGTTTGAGTTTCTTTTCGAGACATTTTGAGAAAACTTTTTTCATTTTAATTCATTTTTTTTCTAAATAGCGGAGAATAGAAATTAATACATTTACACACATTTATACAGAAATATGGTGACATTTAAGAGAGAGAAATGTTCTATTAAACATGTCCAACACAGAAATACAAAAATGTTACTGTTGTGTGTATCACAGGCATCATGGAAATCACAGCAGTGGACGTTGGTGTTGTGGCCATAAAGGGGCTCTTCTCTGGGAGATATCTGGCCATGAATGATAAAGGACGGCTGTATGCATCGGTGTGTTCAGCACACACACACACACAAACACACACACACACACACACACGCACGCACGCACGCATCTGACATGTTGGGAATGGGTCAGAGCTAGTGGAGAACACACAACAAAACATGCCTTAATTATGCCATTAATTCAGCTCAATTCATTTTTATTTCTATAGCACTAAATCACTGCAACAATCAGGCAGACAGCACAGGGCCTGACACATGAGCAGCCTCGTCCTTTGCCCTGCTTTAGTGTCACATTGTCATGTTTAGCTACTGAAAAGTAAGTGACCGTAAACTTAGTCTGCGCCACCAAAGAGGAGTGAATTTCACCGCTCCTGTTTCCAGAAAGACTAACGTGCTTCGTTCACACATCCATTCTCCTCTCTAGGAAGTGTTCAACAAAGAGTGTGAGTTTGTGGAGCGAATCCACGAGCTGGGGTACAACACCTACGCCTCCCGCCACCACTCCACAGAGCACCCTGCTGCACCGGGAGGCGGCGGCAGCAGCAAGCGCCGGGCCAGCGCCAAGAGACAGTGGTACGTTTCCATCAACGGCAAAGGGCGGCCACGGCGAGGCTTTAAAACCCGAAGCACGGACAAAGCCTCGCTCTTTCTGCCTAGGGTGCTTGGTAACAAAGACCATGAAATGGTGAAGCGGCTGAGGGAGAGTCCGGGGCCACATCACCCTGCCCATCACCACAGCCGCCGTGCTGAGCGCCGGAGACGCCGGCATCGCGCTGGGAAAGGCTGGGCCTGACAGCCACACGTGTCGGCAGACAGTTGGAGGACAGTCTGTGATTTGCCCAAATATGGACCTTAATCCTGCCACATACTGTAGCTTGACAGCAATGGAGGATGTGGATGAATGATTTGGGTTCTTCCTCTGGATCAGTGGAAGTTTTTGTTCACAGAAGACTTGAAGTGCTGTGGCTCAGACTAAATGCTCCAGCTTGAGGAGACTCGCACACCCCCAGCCTTAGAATTAGCTGTTTACTGACTCCATGCGTCTTCAAACTGCTGCCGTCTTGTAAGCAAAGGTGTTCGTAAGTTCACCATCAACTTCACACAGAAGAAAAACCTTTGAAACGTGGTTGTGTTTTTGTAAATATTATTGGCATGTACAGCAGCTTTAGAGCTTTTCATTTATCAAAAGCTGAGATAACAAAGACAAAATCGTATTTTGCTGAAGCGCTACCAAACAAAAAGGACACTGAAGAGCAGACATCACAGAGAGAGGCACTTTTCACAGTATGACGCAAAGATCAAATCAGACTAACTGCTCACTAGCTGTATGACGTTCTTACAATGTGGTGGTCTACTGTTTAGAAAGTGAAATATTTTACTAAATCTATGGATATTTATTTGGTTCCTGTGTTGTAAGTTATTGATATAACTATTTCTGCATTATAGCCATTGTGCTGTTGTTTCTTAGTGTCCACTGATTCCAACATAAAACACAATCCAGCAGTTCTATCATCTGTTCATCAGAAATGTCTCTGAGAAATGTGTTTGTACCTGAATCTGATGCAGCTGATGCAGCTGTGGACACCATGCAAATGTTTTGGGATTTATTTTAGTTTTTTATTGCTTCGAAAATTTTATTTATATAAGATGTCCTATTTTTATATGTGGAAAACCTAAAAAGCAAAATGTTCGTTTTTATTGGCCACAGATCTTTGAAGGCAGCAATGTCTGAAATGCACAGTAGGAACTTCTGACAGGTGGTGTAAAACAGCAGGATATTAGCCCAGACCCAAGTAGCTAATGTTGTTTTGGAGGATTCTCTTTGAAATTAAAGCTCAGATTTGTATTTCATTTTTAGCTGTACACACGGCAGTCTGTCCGTCCCTCTCTCCCTGCTGCAGTATCCGCACGCTACCATAACAGGAACAAGTACAGCAAACTTTTATTTCAAGGACTTTTTCAGATTTTCAGGTTTTATCACACTTGACTCACATCTGTCGGTAGCTACGTATAAAGCCTTGTCATTCTATACCTGTAGGCACGGAAGGTTTCCTGGCCAGGACAATACCTCCTCCCAGGGGGGCTTGGAAGCAATGCCGCCTGAGACATTTGGCCTTTTTTTAAGACCAAAAGCTGCATAGCTGATAAGCAAGGCTGGCCCTTCTCAGAGCAGAAACTGTGTCATAGAAAGTGCAACACCTTGCTGTGGTTTGTCATAAACTCTAACATTACTCATCAGGAATGTTGGGCTTCAGTGAGGTCAGGGCCTATTGTGGCCCCTGCCCCTCCCTGAATACTTTTAACAAAAGTTATCTCCTCAGCCTCCTCTGATGTGTCCTTTCCATCCATGTAAATCTGTGTTCTCCTACTAAACTTTATCAGACAGCCTACAGCAGTTGTGTTTATTTGCAACGTCTACGGGCATGATGGGGGGAATGGATAAGTATTTACACAATAGCTAGATGATTTTAAGCCCATCTTTTTAGATGGGCATGTTCACTAAATCTGGAAATTATGGGACACAGTTCCTCCTTCTAGGTGTAAATAATGTGTTTCTTTCAGAAATTATATATGATTAGTTATTACAGTAAAAACAACAAAAATAAACACTGTTTAAAATGATTACTCTGCCCACTGCAAATGCACACACTTTTTATGAGAATGATGGAAAATTGTTATCCCATCATCATAATGATCCGCTCACTAAGATGTGATTCTGATTTTGCCTTTAAGTCAGATAATGGGTTTGAGCAATCAGTCCCTTTTTATTAATAACAACACATTTTAGTTTATTTTTGTATTTATTTCGGAACATTTCAAAACACCCAGGGACACAAAAGAAACCCCGAGTCAAGTAAAAACTAGAAGACAATGGCTACTTCACACAAGTGCTGAATCTTGTCTTAAAGAGTATTCTGGTGGCCAGAAAGGCGTGTATTTGTAAAACCGCGCTATAAACGTATGTTAAGCATGGCCCTCTGCCCATTAAAGGGACATTTGCTAAAAGCCGAGCTTCAGACACATGTGAGCTTGCATCCAATGCTCTTACTTTGGAAAGGCAGTTGGATGCCCTCTATAGGCAGCTCACTGTCCAGTCAGTTTGGAATTTTTACAAAGCACATGCTGGTCAAAGGATTATTATCTTAAAAACTACAAGATTTACAAAATAATATTTTTCCTTCATGTGTTTTACCTCATTTATCATTCATGAAAGGAATGTAAAGTTCACAACGCACCACTTAATAGATCCAGGCCAACATCCAGCTGTACTGCTCCAACAACATCAGAAGAAATACCTCCTTCCCAGTCTGGATACACACAACAAGACGCTGGATACACAACCATTTTTCACCTTTTCACATGCTGTACATGTGACATGATTCCAGGTTCATATCTGGATGGTTTTTATACACTAGTTTTTTGATTCTTTACATCTGTTTTAAACTTGGCGATACAAGATGATAACTATGAACGCAGACTGAGGATGAAGGACGCAAGATAGGTCACATGGATTCAGGTTTTCAGGGTAAAACAACATTTAGAAGATGAACTCGTTTTGTACAGGTTTAGAAATGATTTGTTACCAAGTTACCGAGGGTGCTCTCGGATCACTAGAAACATACTTTCATACTTTTTTTCTGGATCATAAAGATGCTATGCACGGGCTGCTACGTGGTAAATAAACAAGAGAGCAAATGAATCATGTTGGATGCTGAGACATTTTAAGCTCTGAACTGCAGCTGTCACCCAGTGAAATCTAAAACGTGTTTCACGTAGTATAATTCACTGCATACATGTAACCAAAAACCACAATAATGTCAGTACAGCATAAACAGAAAATAAAGTCAAGCATAACTTACAAACTGCAACATGGCTGAAAAGAAACATGTCAGCCTGCTTTTATTTTAGTCTGATAAAAGGACATTACAGAACCATGGACAGCGACAGCAAGAGACCTGCTGTGTGAGCGCTTCACATGAATGTTTTCATTCAAAAGCCGATGCTGAGGTCCATCACATCTCAGCCCACGTAGGTGCTATCGGTGCACCAGCTACCTGAAAGGCTCAGTGCCTTGGTGTAATTTGTTTATTGAATAATTATAACGATAGCCAAATGTCTCATCTTATTGCCTTACATGCATTTCTCTACAGTCCAGCAGCTTTAAAGAAGGTTTGTAATATTTTCATTTTCCATATTTTCAAATAAAGAAAAAATGAATAAAAAAGGTCCAAAATCCATACTGATATTGTGGAATTCCATCTGTTGTCCTATAAGCCTGTCAGCCTATGAACCTCCAATGTCCTAAAGCACAGACACTCTTATGAGTTTGTTGGAGGTCGGTACAGGATCAGGAAGCTTTCCTATAGGTTCTGCAGCTCATCGGTCAATGTTTTTAGCAGCCTACTTGTGCATCACCAGCTAATCAGCTGAATGACTTTAGGACAAGTCCACCAGCTGCTCTGAAGGTAGCTGTGGTGGTCCAGCAGTCTAAACGTTGACCTGTTTTCCTGAAGCACTGAAATAAGCCCATGACTGCTGATACTTGAGGATTCATCCCAGCATTCCATCAGTTGTGTATGCTGGCCTTCATGCTTTTCAACTAACCAAAGGTTTTATGGACTACTTGCTATTCTTGCATAATTTTGGGTCAGTAGAAAGTGAACTTTTCTGCCAGGCAGGGGGAAAAGGGGAAGACCACACAGAAGGTTTATGAATGTAGTGAAGGAAGACATGCAGAGGGTTGGTGTGACAGAGGAGGGTCCACAGGAATGAGGTGAGACGGAGGCAGATGATCCACTGTGGTGATCCCGGAAGGGAGCAGTAAAAAATGAAAAGAGGGAGAAAAATTGCATTGGAGATCGATACCCAACCGAGTGCCACAAAGAAACAAGGCTGGCCCAGAGATCAAAGGGCTCTGGGCTGAAAGATGTGGAAGATCTTCAAGTACTCCAACAGAGTACCATAATGAGATCCGTAATGGGACACGGCAGAGCGTGGAAATGTTAACACTCTGCATAAATGTCACAAGAATCATCACACTTATGAAATACTGAAACAAAAGAAGAGCAACGGACTGAAAGAGTGTCAAGGATGTCAGATCAGAGAAATTGTGCCATGATGTCAGCTGGTGAGTTCTAAAAAGAAGTGAAACAAAAGCAAAAATCGACTCTTTAAGGTTGGCGGTTTGAACTCAACGAACAGAGCTGAATAAAATCCATACACACAGCCTCAAGGCTTTTTAGGAAAACTGTAAACTTCTTGGAAGTATTTCCTGACCTTTCCTTATCCAATTCAGGGACAACACTCCACACAGTCCATCACAAGGCTGCTCATGCTCACGTGAACAGTCCATCCAGTCCAACTGACGTTTTCATAATATCCATTTAATTCTGAACACAGACGCTGTGGTGCATGGATTAATAACGAACCACGCAGGCGCTTCCAGTCAAATAAAGACTTGGTCAACAATGACAGCATACTTATCATACTACAGACTGTATTTATTCGTACCATTGTTTTCTATAAGGGTCCGGGACATGATTTCCCTAGTAGCAGTCTTAAGTTAGCGCTCTTTTTTCCACTCGGTTGAACTGGACCTGTGTTGTTTTCCTGTTATTGTTCATTTATAGAACTGTCTCCTGTGTGTTAACTTGGCGGTTTCCTATTTTACATCCTCCCATACATAAATTATGATATTCTGCTGCTGATAATGAAAGGCTCGCACAAAGAGGTTTTTTGGTCATTATTGAGCTTTTATTGCTTTATTTTCCAAAGATTGTGCGCGGAGATAACGAGGCCATTATTGGAAGTGAATAAAGCCCTGCTTTCGGTGCGGCTGACTGTGAAGAAGTACTTTGTGGATTTTTACTAAGTGTGGAGCAGTGATGTAATGTGTATGCAGGTATAAATATAGAGGTCTGGCTTTGCCGAGTCCATGCAGATCAATGTCGCTCCCGGGCGCTGCTGCCTGCTTCGCTCTGCTTCTCGCTCTTCTCTCTTCACTGGAGAGTCGAACACTGGGAAGCTGCTCTCACAGACGGAGCCGGGATGGGCTCTCTGACGGCCCTGCGGACCGTCCTGGTCCTCGGCCTGGTTGGCAGACTGGCAGGATGCGCTCCCGGCCTGAACGGCACGGCGGACCGCTGGGAAGCCCTTTACTCCCGGTCCCTCGCGCGAATCCAGGGGGAGAAGCGTGAGGAGAGCGGCCGGGACAGCGACTACCTCCTGGGCATTAAGAGGTTGAGGCGGCTCTATTGCAACGTGGGGATCGGTTTTCACATCCAGGTGTTACCAGATGGCAGAATAACGGGAGTACACAACGAACATCGTTACAGTAAGTTTGCGATTGATACTTTATTTCCTCACTGCTCTGACTCTGTGTTTGAACACGAAAAGCAAAGACAACTCCAGAGAAACGACTGAAGAAGTTCTTAGAACAGGAAGCAGTCACCTCAGCTGACTTATGATTGATCGCATTTTCTCTAACTGCGAATAAAACGGGGCCACACACCTGATCCGTCAGACCCGCGCACGTGTATAGTCTGACCCACGCCACAGTACCAACATCTGGAGCGTAGGATTGTGCTGCTGTGACCTAAAGGCTGGAACTAAAGTTAGGTCCAGCCTGCGGGCCGTTGCTCGTGCAACTTAAAATCATTTGCAGACACGAAGAATGACTAACTTCTGTTTACTGGCGGGGACGAAGACAGTGAAAGCTTGTTTTTATGTGTGTGACTATTCTAAGACGAGGCGTAAAACCTCAGGGATATACATTACATATACACTGCATATATTTACAGAAAACCCAAGCGAGGACTGGAAACCTCTGACACACTCTTTAAAATGATACATGGAACTAAAAGACGCTGTCGGTCAGCAGCCTGTCAAGGCCTGCTGAGGAAACGCATCAGCTGGCGTCCGATTAGCCTTCGCGTGTTTCTGATACCTTTTCAGATATGAGCTGTTCAGCGCTGGGTGTTCCAGGGTAGTGAGCCATGCTCCAAACACTTCTTGCCTCGCTGTCATTTCTCAAGGTGAAAATATTCAGTTATGTTCAAAAATGTCAGAGCTGGATTTCATTCAGCCTGACATGACATCACATATATTTAAAGGGAGTGTATTTGTTAGTGTTTTAACTTATATTAAGATCAGGGGCGCCACAATGTGCCAGGTGTTTTCTCTGGAATTCAAACATGTGTTTACCGAAATTTCAAATGTCAGTCTGACCATCCAGCTCACTTCCTTACACAAGCAGTAATGTCGGTGTGCGCGCGCGCACGTGGGGTAGCACGCGGGGCATCACACCGGCGTGTTGTAGTAAGTGTGCTGCTTTTTGTCTTCAGGTCTCCTGCAGATCTCTCCGGTGGAGAGAGGAGTGGTGACCTTGCTGGGCATTCGCAGCGGACTTTTTGTGGCCATGAACCGACGGGGAAAGCTGTACGGATCTGTGAGTGCACGACGAAAACTCTGATTATATCACACACACACACACACACACACACACACACACACACACACACACACACGCAGGCAGGTTTGATAAATAAGCTTATACACATTTAGTATCATGCAGCTCTGATGTCCGGCTTTATGAAGCGATTCTGAAGTCATGAATCCAAGCTGCTGTATACACCCAGTTCATTCTGGCCAGGATTAAAAAGTCTAATAATTGTTTCATTGAAAAATTGTATTGAAATCAGTGTCAGATAAGCAATAAAATATAATTTAATCAAATAATCAAATAACCAATTAATAACAATATAATTGGTTAAAATATTGGAATCGGCATACATGCAGTTAACAGCCTTTCTTCAAGTCGCCTGCACTGGAGGGATGGAGGCATTGTTATTTTCAAAGTATCCATCTATCAAGTAGATGCAGGACAAGTAGACCCAGATTATGCCAATGCAATGCATAACAGAGCCACGGGGTACCTTAACTGTAGGATTCATAGGCTAAGGTGTTTTTTTTAATCTTTTAATTTGTCATATTTATCCTACAACATCACTTGCTTAGTTTGGTGAGACAGAAGTAGTATGAAATACGTTGATAAAGAAAAGATTAAATTAAAACCTGGCTTACTGTTTACTGGTACAGTCACTGTTTACAGACTGTTCACATACAACAGGGAATAAGTATAAAAGGGGTGATGCTCAAGGTTTACAGTAACCAAATAAATACACCTTGGGTGCAGAGATGGTTTTTATAGCTTTAAATAAAAATAAATTATAATTATTTGTTAACATTTATAATTAGCAACGTGCAGCATAGCTGCTCTTAAAAACCCATTTTAATGCCAAATATTAAAAAACTGTATTCTAGATACCTTTTCATGAAAACATTTATCGTATTAGTGTAAAAGTCCAATGAACTGTTTGATTCTGACTTTTATCCAACACACACAGCTCACCCAGCTCCGGCTTCTATTGCTGATGGTGTTTTCTCAATAAAAGCCATGACCAGTTCCAGTTAATGTTTTCAATATTGTTCCAAAAGGAGGTACCAGACTGTCAGCTGATAGTATTTCTGATGATTTTGTTGGATGCTTTGCAGCTGATGAAGGTGCATTCACGGTCAGCATAAACGGTGTTTGGATGGTGTGTTTACCTGTGGGACTAGCTAAATGTTTAAATGCACCAATTCATCAAAAAAAAAAGTCATTGTTTTGTCTTGATACTGTAGGAACTTGAAAGAGACATAAATTTTGAGTATAAAGGTAACAAACCATCCGGACTAAGGATGGTTCCTTTATCAAGCCAGCTGTTGTTCCAGGTAAAATATTTAGATAGTAAAATGATGGGTTTGTACAATGACCAGCCCAATAACGTTTGTGAGGGGAATGTAAGACATAGTGAAATAAAAGCTAGTCCTCCACCTTAAATAGATGAAGTGTTATAGCATTTCAAAGTGGTTTTTTAACATATAAGTTTAAATAAGAATTGAAAAACTCAATGGCATGATTAAAACTAACTCTCCACTGCAGAGGTTATGTAGCGCCTTATCATTCCCAATCCAGTGAGCAAAACTGAACCAATCAGACCCTGGCGACCCGAGTCCTGTAGCACTCACATCATTCATCATTTCACAATGTATTTTTTTTTTTGTCTAAAATCTGCCTGAGATAGCTCCTGCACAATAACAGCCTTGCAGTCAGAAAGAAATCAATTGTTTGATAATGATCAGAATGAACAATGCAAACTGAAACACCCTCAGAAATGTCCCCACATCTTTGTTTTGTGTCTGCCTTCAAACAATCAGCATTTCCAATAATCTCTCTTCTTTTTCAGTTACATTACAACAACGAGTGTAAGTTCAGAGAGACGCTCCTTGCCAACAACTACAATGCTTACGAGTCAGTTGCCTACCCAAGGATGTTCATCGGCCTGAGTAAGAACGGCAAAACAAAACGAGGAAACAGAGTGTCACCCGCCATGACAGTGACACATTTCTTGCCAAGAATCTACTGGCCTCATAAATAGACTTCACCTCAATTTTGAGATTCGGGAAGAACTCCAACATGAGATGCACTTTCACTCCAAGTTTTATGCAAGTGTATCATATTTGATTTTCTGCTATGTATATATTCATTTTTTATATATCTGTGCCTGAAAGCTATTTTCTATTTAGGAAGTCTTTTTCACTGTTGGTAGGAGATGTAAAATGTGTTATTTATGCTGCTCTTGTCATTGGAAGATTTGCTTTTAATTAATTAATTTATTTATTTATTTTTCTGACACAGGAAAAGGGAACAGCAAAATACAACATTTAGAGCTTTAATATGTTCTTTTTTCTGTCTAAGCTTGAAAAAAACAAATGAGTTTCTTTGGTGTGAGAAACAGCACTGATTGCTTAATGCTCCAACTCTTTGTGTGAGGCACTGGACCCTAATTGAAACAGTATCATATTACTAAAGGAAGAGAGAGGATGGAAAGAGGGGAGAGTCTAAGACCCCTATCAACCACTTCTGGTCTGTTTATAGCTCTGCCAGCGGGATGAACTCTGAACTTTTGTGCTGTCAGTCTCAGTGAGATCTATAAGTCGCAAAGAGAGAGAGGGATCCTCTTTGATGTCATGTTAGTAGATAATATGGAGGTTTAAAGGCAAAGTGAAAAAGCTGAAATTGAAGTGGGATTCATGATACTGCATTTGTGTCTGTTTGGGCATCTGGTTACGCAGAGTGAAGGATTTTGGGTATGCAACCAAAGCATGCATGCACATAGACCAAAGGGGATGACACTGTGCATAGGTTGAAAGCTAACTGGTTGAGTAGTGTGCCTGAACAGCAAAGGAAGCAGCAGTGAAGTTCACCACATAGTTGCCTGAAAAGCAAGGGCAGTGCCTGAATAAACTCTTTTCAACACCAAGGTCCTTTACTGCATTTTTATGCAGACTTGCCGATCTTCTTTTAAGCACATGCATTTGCTCTTGCCCTGGTGCGTAACAGCACCAATGCAAAAGAACACTTTAAGGTCTCTTCACCACTCTGGGAACTCTGAGAAGAGGTCACAGTAGGACTATTGTTTATCTGATGTAGATGTCTGATAGATATGTAAAAGGGAAGTAAGGAGTGGCTCTGATAGGTTTAGGACAGTGTCAGTCTCTTGTCTCCACTAATACTGTATGTCAAGACTATCCTACTTTTATAAATGAAAAATAACTCAGGTAAAAAAAAAAGTACTTTCCAGTAATTGTCACTTACAGTTACTGTGTAAAAGTATTTCTTTAAAATCATTTTTCTTCCACATTTATTTTATGTATGATGATGTAAAACTTTACAGTCTTTTTAAAGTTTGATAGTAATATTGATGTCAATCTACTGTTAGTAAATACACCACTTAAAAAATGAAAGGAACACTTCAGCTGTCAATAGGAAAAAAATCATGCTGATATGGACTGGGTAATGTGTTAGGAATGAAAGGATGCCCGATTGTTTGATAAAAATGAAAATTATGAACATACAGAGGTCTGCATTCCCTAAAAATCAAAGTGAAAAACAAAAGATCCAGCACGCTAGTCCGTTTTGACGAAATGTTATTGCAGCAACCTAAAACGGTACTCAGTAGTTTGCATGGCTCCCATGTGCGTGTATGCATGCCTGACAATGTGCTACTAATAACAGATTAAAGATCTCCACCGAGATCTGGATCAGGACATCACTGAGCTCATGGGCAGCCTGAGGTGCAACCTGGTGACATTGGATGGACTGAAACAAAACGACCTAGAGGAGTTCTATTGGATTTAGGTCAGGCGAGCGTGGGAGCCAGTCAGTGGCATCAATTCCTTCATCCTCCATGAACTGCCTGCATACTCTCACCACATACAGCCGTGCTGTCATACACCAGGAGGAACCCAGACCCACTGCACCAGTGTAGGGTCTGACAATGTGTCCAAAGATTTCCTTCTGATACCTAATGGCAGTCAGGCCTGTTCTTTGCTCCATGGATATGCCTCCCCAAACCATCCATGGTCCTGGACAGTGAGCATGGGGCCTACCAGTAGATTTCTCATTGTGTGTCAAAGACATTCACACCAGTGGCCTGCTGAAAGGTCAATTTGTAGCCTTGGCAGTGCTCATCCTGTTCCTCCTTGCACAAAGGAGCAGATACCGGTACTGCTAATGGGATAAACCTTCCAGTCATTCTTGTTTTGGGGGTTGTCTCATTGTTGCCCCTCTAGTGCACCTGTTGTTAATTTTATTAACACCAAAGCAGCTGAATCTGATTAACACCGCCCTCTGCTACTTAACTGGCCAGATCAACGTCCCAGATGTTTAATTAACTTGATGTTATACTTGGATTAAAAAGTGCTCCTTTCATTTTTTTAAGCAGAACTAAACTAGCTGCACTAAGTGAGCTAGTTCAGCTTAGTCAGTGGCAGTCCGTCGCGGGCCTACTAGCTAGCTAGCTAGCTTAGTGCAACAACTGAACTAGCTGCACTAAGCTAGCTAGTTCAGCTTACTGCAGCTAGCTAGCTAGCTTAGTGGAGCATTTCATCAACCAGCATGCCTGATGCTCCCTGACCAACATATGTGCTGTTGGTTTAATTTATGTTATCCTGGGATAATGGCATCAGGTGAACCACAAATAGGCCAACAATGTTGTACACCTTAGCTTATTAAAGTAATCTAAACAAAGATACAATAGTACAAGTGAGACTAAGAGGTAGTGAGGTTGGTTTTCTGGTGCATTTCACCAGCTGTTATTTCCACATGCAGTGCTAATAAAAGAAAAAAATTCTCTCCATCCATCCATTTTGGAGAAAATGGTCTGAAAAACTCTGTCGCTCTTCTGGAACAATCTCTACTTCCTTTAAGTGAATTTGTCTTTTATTTTCCTCTGTATCAACGACCACTTTCAGGTGTTGATTTAATTTCCTGTAGCATTAGCTGTCCCGCCTGGCTCAGTTTTGTGTCTATTTTTGCCAAACCCTGTCTTTCTTGCATTTGTCTCTGTCTCTCTATGTCCCTGTAGTTGACTGCAGCTCAGCACTGTTGGTCATGTTGTCCTAGTTGCTCCTTGTCACGTTCCAGCTATCTTTACCCTGTGATTTACTTTTAGAAAGGATAATCATGGAAGAAATATTTACAGACAGCTGTTGGACTGTACTATATGCTAGGGCCAGTAACCCTATATTTTTCTTTATATATTTTGTAAATATAACCTCTGAGTAACTGAAGGTGCTGGTATTCCTTTCAGGGGGGAGGGTCAGATTTAGAGCAACTGAGTGGTGTGGTGGATACTGCCTGAAGGCAAAAGGTGCTTTTAATTTGTTCACTTTTATGCAGTCATTGAACAACGTCACCAAACATCATTAACCAAGTTTAACAAACACAGAGGAGAAAGGCGAAAGGTGACCTCTTCTTACTTGCTTTAGTTTTTCTTCTCTTGCCTGTTTTCTCATTCAGCCTCTTTGTTGAGAGCTTTGAAATCTCAGTTTCAACATTCCACATACGATGGCGCATACTGTAACCAACTGATTGCTGTTTCAGATTAAACCATTTTCATCACTGGGTTACGGAGCCTTCAGTAGAAGTTACGCTTGATTAGCACATGGTAGAGTCACACTGAATGCACACGCTAACTACTGCAAATAGTTCAGGCAAATATTATGCAAACTGTGTCTGTTGTGGCTTTATGTCCTGATCTCTGGAAACAGGCATTAATCCCAAGACTGACCGAAGCACTGCAGCATCGCTGTGATTTACACTTCAAAAGAAGAAACTACCAAGCCACTCTCTGCTTGTCCTCAAACATATGTTATAGTGTGATGTTTGGACATCCATTTGGATGTCAAAGTTGGACAGCAGTGATTTAAACAAGTATACTGCTGTGCCTGTTGCTCTCAGCTAGGTTAAGTATTCTCCAGTATCACTGATTTGCATGGCAGGCATTATATGTACAGTAAAATACCTTTCTGCCTTGTGTCTCTAACCTAGGGCCATCCCTCTGTCCCACCTGCTCATTTGATTATCCAAGCAACAGCAGTGCAGCCTGCAGCTAGTACAAAGTGAGCAAATACTTTTTCACAGCACTGTAAACTCTGGTTAAAGTATGCAAATTGCTCACAGCAGGTTGAATATAAATGCGGACATGTGGCCTGTCTCAGACTGAGGCATTGATTTTATTTATGGTCGAAAGCAACCGAACCCCCACATTTCTATGCATGTTACTGTTAAAGTAGCTTTTATTTTTATTCTTATTTTATCAATGTGGCTCAATCCATTCAGATGTAACTAATTATGCTTTTGGGACTGGATTTCTTTGTTCAAACTGGTTTATCATGAAGTACCAAACTGGTGATCTGTGATTGTGTGCTGCTTCTGGGCCACTGTTCAGAAAAAAATGATGACATGATCCTGTACTATGTTTGATTCTGAGTCAACCTACTTTTATCCGATGTCCTGTGGTTTTATACAGGACTTAATAAAGTATACTACAGTATGTGCTGTACACATGGTTAAAGTCCACCGTAAGGGGAAACCCGATCCCCTAAATGTAAAGTTTATGATTGTCTGTACTGTATAATAAGCTTTGATCAATCTGACATTCACATATAAAAATGTAGTATGTATATATGACATGGCATTACACGCGTGTATCCATGTTGTGGGGCAAGTACATAAAACATAACATTTTGTCTCCTCTCTGCAGTAGTTTGTGGCTCATCTTGTTTAATTTTCATGGCCTCTGTGCTCATTTGTTTTGGTTTCTCTTTCCCCTCACACACCCTAACTGCTCACAGCAGATAACCACCACTAGCCCAGTTCTCCTGAAATTGTCTTCCTGTTAAAAAGGAGTTCATTTTCTCCCGCACTGCCATGTTCTAGGTCAGGGATGATCAACAGATCATTGTAGCTCCATCAATAATAACACAGTACCTTTATCACACAATGTAAAGGAAGTGGAGATATGATTGGGTGGTAACGCTGAATTAAACTGCAGACCTCTGTAAAATACAGGAATTAATTTCTACTTTCCAGGCAATTTCTGCCTTTTTGTTAATATTATCGAAATCCTATTTGTTTCTAGAGGTGTTAAAAGCTCTACACCAGGGTGTCAAACTCATTTTAAATCGCGGACCCACAGCCCACTTTGATCTTAAGCAGGCGGGAGCAGTGAAACTCTCCTTTCTGTCAGTGTAAAGAAGTTACATATTTAACTGTGACAAAGGAAGAAATCTGTCAGCACGACCCTTTGGACGTAAATTGTAAGAAATAAATGTGTAAAATTACAGAAAAAGTCCTGGTAGCTCATTATCCATACTGTCCAGTTTGTTTGTTTTTCTTAGTCATAAAAAACAGACATTTCTATAGCAGAAAGTGAAAAACAGAAACTTTTCGGTTTTTCATAATGTTACAGAGGGTCGTTTTGTAATTTGGGGTAGTGTTTGACAGTTGACATTTCTTCGGTATTGCATAGCTGAAATTAGGCTTTCTTGTCAGAGGTCATTTTGGGGAAAAAAATTAAAAAATGAAAATAAAGAAACAGGCCGACAACAGTAGACTGGTGTGTAATAAGTTGAGTTTTGGTCCAAGAGTGACGAAACCTGCAGTTTCACAGTCCGTGTACGTGCCCTCAGGTGAACGATCCATGCTTTGTGGAATTTTTTTTACCTGCTCTTTAATCATTTGTAGTTTTAGCTGTTAGTGGTTCTTGTAATTGTTTTGTGGTCTTATAGCTGAGTTTTGGACGTTTCTGTGGATAACACACAATTCTATGTTTTTACTAACAGATCTGGCGGTACATTACGTAAACCACATGTTCTCCCTTTAAGGCATTGGGGATCAACAGGATAACTGTTTATTACCGTGAGGTTTTTATGAGTAGGAAAAACTGTAAAACTTGTGAAAATACAGGTAAAAGTCCAACATTTCTGCTTGTGCCTGTTTGTGGTGAGCACCAGATCAAACAAGTTAAGAACTATAAATGGGTTCAAGTGCACATTCAGGCCTGTGAGACTCACTCACACTGAGCCATGGTTCTGTGCTACATGTAGACATTTCTGTATCTCTGCCAGTCAAAGACACTTTGGATAGTTTATTGTACGTAATACTCAATACTGAACTTACATACATCGGGTTTAAGGCCTGGACAAGTTTTGAAACCTTTTGTCCTCCACAATGGCAAATGGCTGAAAAATAAAACTGTGATTGGCTGCATGGTGTGCCACACCTGACTGCATGGATTCTCAGCAGGGCTGAAGATTCGGCTCCCACATACTGATGGGCCATTAACAACTGACATATGAAACTACCCCAAATGCTGGATGTTTGACACCCCTGCTCTTCACTATATGGCCCTACTGAAATATAGAAACTCACTTTTTCCAGTGATCATCTAAAAAAGGCCAGTTGAGATTAGAGATGGACCAATCCGATATCACGTATCGGTATCGGTCCGATACTGACCTAAATTACTGGATCGGATATCAGAGAGAAATAAAAAATGTAATCCGATCCATTAAATATCACGAAAGCACCTCACAAAACTTGCAACACCGCGTAACTCGCCTCATAACCTTAGCCAATCGAAGCAGTATGCATCACGTGATAGAGCGGCTGTGACGTGCCAGGTCTGGTTGAGCATGTGGAGCTTCGCTACCAACCCGGCATTTCATCTCTGACAGAGTGATCCCGAGAGAAGTAAAGCAAGTGTGTAAGTTCATCTCTGAATGTTTGTAAAGCATTCCTGCGTTAAGCTTAACAAGCGATATATGGAGCGACTGCCTCTTCTTGCTGCTACTTCAATCATGAAACTGATCAATGATCAGCTGATCGTCTCTCTTCTTT
>NW_024583070.1:0-28516 GCF_018398535.1 Haplochromis burtoni | reverse complement strand
ACCAGAAAAATAAAGAAAAGGAATAAAAGAAGACCGCACAGATTCAAGGATGCACACTGAGGCAGGTTGGCTTCCAATATTAAAACAGTTTTATTTATAGAAATAAATAAAATATTAAAAGTCAAGATGTAGCGTCATTATTGACAGTGTCCTACAGTAAAAATAAACAATCGTGGAACTTGGACTTACCAGCAGCCGTGGAACCAAAAGAAAATCACACCACAAGAATCACTGCAGACCACCCAGTGCTGTACAAAAGAAAGTGTGAAAACGACCCACCACCTGAGGTCCCAGGGCCACTGGCTCGTCCTCCTTCACTGAAATAAAACACAGAAAAGTATGTTAAAAGAATAAAAGGACACTGAGCGTCAGGCTCGCTACAAATCATAAAAAGACTAAAACACACCTTAATAACTTTAATAAAAGAAATCTCAAAAACACACACCACACACACACGGGAAAGGCTTATTCCCCACGGGTCAAACTACCACTCGTGCTGGTAATAATTATTCTCAGGCGTAGGCCGGTCTGGCTCCCCACCGGCTGAGACCGGCCACCCAGGTCGATTTAGAGTCCCAGCACGACACTCGGGCAGAGAATCACTTCAGCCCGATCACAGAAGTATGGGTAGAACAACAGCCCAGGGTAAAATAAAACACCAGGCGAACCCAAAAAAGGGTAAGCCTACTTAATAAAAACAAGATAAGACAAAACAAGACAAGACAGCAGACTCCACCAAGGAGGAGTTCACAACAGCAGCTGAGAAGGCAGTCCACTCTTCCAATTTAGGTTGGACAATTTACCATGGAGAGGTGAGTACAGCAGTGAACCCTGAAACAGATAAATGTAACCTTAAACTCTTATAGCTATGAATGCTAATAAAAGTAGTTCTAACGGCTTACCCCAGGACCGGAGGCACTATACTCTCATTGGTGGAGATACCACGAACACCTCTCTCCGCAATGGCAGAATTAAACAGACTGCTGCGCTACAACAGGCCGGAAAAGGATATTAACACCAATTCCAGTATTCGGAGGGAATCTGAGGTTAAGCGAGAGCATACCTGTAGCTGTCATATAATCGGCTCTTGCTGATCAGTCCGTCGCAGTACGCCAGCATTTACTGCTGTATCGTACCAGAAGCTCGGGAGGAATTAATCCAACAAGACATCGGCTTAGCTTTATACAGGCTAGCGCCACCCTGCAATCAATGTGCAGGTGGGTTCCCAATTAACCCGATCACCTGATACAAGGAGCGAGTGCAGTGGAAAGAGAGCGAGGGTGGTAGAGCGAGCGGAGAGAGAGAGAGAATGAGAGAAGAAACAAAACGGAAGGCAGAGTAGCCCATCTGGCTACATCTACCCCCCCTTTTTGTATTGGCGCCCCGACAATAACTCAAGGAACCTAACACCATGGCCTGAATATGGCAAGCTGAGCATTAGCAACTGACGCAGATTCAACAGGACGTGGCAAGTGATAAACATTTGAGTGATGACCAGCTGTTGAACGTGCTGTTCTCCGTAAATGTGGCCCACTCACCTCAGACTGTTCAACAGAGCCTGAGGAAGAACCTGGGGGAGCAGAGGTCGAGGGTGCTACAATCACACTAGGGGTGGACCTGAGCTCCACCGATGGAACTCTAGAGGCATCGGGAAGTGACACCACAGGTGCTACAGGGTGTGAGGGTACCTCAGGGACAAGGAGCCACAACTCGTCGTCACTCAGAGAGGTCTGCTCTGAGTCAGCGGGTACAGGTGGGGGTGGAACCGGTGGACCAGGTGTAGGTGGCCCTAGGCTGACCTGTGCCTTTAACATGTCACGATGGACATGTCGAACCTTCTCCAAATCTCCCACGGGGGCAATGGTATAAACAGCCCCATTCTCTTGGGGTGCCCTCAACACCTGATAGACCACAGAGCTCCAAAGGTCCTGGATCTTGTGCCGGCCCCGGGCGCTGTGATCTCGAAGATACACCAGCTGACCGACCTTTAAAGGGACAGGGTGGACTCTCTGGTCATGCCGCTCCTTACGACGGTCAGCGGCCAGCGACAACCGTGCCCGAGCTCCCTCAAAAGCCACCATTAACCTGGCTTGGTGCTCGGCCACCCAGTCCTGTACCTCTCCAGGCACTGGGTCCTGAACTCGGCCTAGAAGGAAATCAATAGGCAGCCTAGGATCCCTGCCAAACATCAAGAGAAACGGTGACTCTCCAGTGCCCTGATGTGGCGTGCTATTATAGCAAAAGAGCACATGCGGTAAGCATGCAGCCCAGTCACGTTTCCGAGATGATGGCAGAGTCCGGAGGAGGTTATGGAGGGTTCGGTTAAACCGTTCGCACTGCCCATTACCCGCTGGGTGGTAAGGGGTTGTACGGGACTTGGCTACCCGATACAATTCGCATAACTGTTGCATCACCAAACTCTCAAAATTTCTACCCTGGTCAGAGTGGAGGCGGCTTGGAACGCCAAACTTAAAAAACCACTCTGTTAACAGGGCCTGGGCCACAGTAGAGGCCCGCTGGTCCCGGGTAGGGACTGCAACAGTGTATTTGCTAAAAACGTCAGTCATAACCAAGACGTTTTCAACTCCACTACGGGAAGGTTCCAACACCGTGAAGTCTATGGCCAGGATTTCATTTGGCCTAGACGCCAACAGGTGACCCATATAACTGTGAGACCCCAACTCTGAGTCCTTTGCGACCTGACAGCGTTCACAACGCTGAACCCATTGCTTGATGTCAGAGGACATCCCGGGCCAATAGCAACGCTGCCTGACCAGTTCAGTGGTACGCTCAATACCTTGGTGCCCATGGTCCTGATGCAGCTGCCTCAAGGTCTCAGGCTTCAGAGCCTCTGGGAGAACGAGTTGGAGGGCTTCCTCACCTCCACCTGGACGCAAAATACGGCGATAAAGGATGCCATCCTTCTCCACCAGACGGTCCCACTGACGCAGCAGAACCATGACTGGTTTAGGGACCTGACTCCTTTCCTCTGAAGAGGGCGGGGTGTGCCTCCTCCAGTATACCAAGAAATCCTTGAGGAGGGGGTCAGCCCCCTGCAATGCACGAATATCCTCCAGGGAGTGAGATGGAAAGGCCCCAATCTCCAACTGAGTAACGGAGGGCAAAACGGCTGGACACTGAGCCTGCTGAAGTGAAGTCGGGACACAAGTCCCAGGCAACACACCCTCGGCCAAGCTGGAGCTCGTCTCATACTGTCGAGAGAGAGCATCAGCATTCCTATTACTGCGGCCTGAGCGATACTTGATCTCAAAATCGAATGCTGCCAGCTGGGAGGCCCACCTCTGCTCGGTGGCACCCAGCTTAGCTGAAGAGAGGTAACTGAGTGGATTGTTATCGGTGTAAACCACACACTTCTGCCCCAGCAGGTACTCCCGGAACTTCTCGGCCATGGCCCACTTGAGCGCAAGAAACTCCAGCTTCATGGAGCTGTAATTGTCCATATTGCGCTCATGTGGCCGAAGACCTCGACTAGCATAAGCCACTGGCCTAACGACACCCTCTACATCTTGGGAGAGAACTGCACCTAAACCACTGTGGCTGGCGTCAATCTCCAAGATAAATGGGCACGTAAAGTCAGCATATGCTAGCACAGGTGCAGACACAAGCTTTGCTTTCAGGGCCTCAAAGCTCTCCTCACACTGAGGGTCCAAATAGCACTCAAACTCTGTCCCGAGCCCTTCTTTGTCTTTGTGCCAGCCGATTTAGCCACCACTTGATGCAGAGGAGCCGCCAATGCGGCAAACCCCTCCACAAAGCGCCGGTAATAGCTGGCAAAACCCAAAAAGGATCGCAACTCTGACACGGAACGAGGACACTGCCATTTGGCTACTGCGTCAACCTTGGCTGGATCGGTCGAGACACCCTCGCAGGAGATTACATGGCCCAAGTAGTTAACCTTCTGCTGGAAAAAGGCACACTTTTCTAACTTAGCCTTGAGCCCCTGTTGCTGCAGCCTTGCCATCACCATCTCTAGCCGTTGCAGGTGCTGAGAGACAGACGAGGAGAACACAATGATGTCGTCTAGGTACAGCAGTAATGACTGGCATTGCTGATCCCCGAACATCCTCTGCATTAGGCGCTGGAAGGTACCAGGAGCATTGCACAGCCCGAATGGCATACGATTCCACTCGAACAGGCCAAACGGCGTGCAAAAAGCGGTCTTGGGCTTATCCTGCTCAGAAACTGGCACCTGGTTGTACCCGCTGGCCAGATCGATGGTAGAAAACCAGCGTGCGCCAGCTAGGGCATCCAGACTTTCCTCGATGCGAGGTAAGGGGAAGGCGTCCTTCCTTGTTTTGCTATTCAGCAAACGGTAGTCAACGCACAGACGGAGGCTTCCATCCTTCTTGCGGACCAACACGATGGGAGAGGCATACGGACTGCTACTTTCCCTAATTACCTGGGCCTCCAGTAGCTGGTTGATATGAGCCCTGACAGCCTCGTAATCAGAAGGAGGAATTCGCCTGTACCTCTGCCGGACAGGTGCGTCGTCGAGCAGTGGTATGTCATGCGAAATGAGGTTTGTGCAGCCCAAGTCTCCCTCATAAGTGGAGAAAACAGAGCTGTACTTCCGCAAAAGTAACCGTACCTCATGTTGCTCTGGCTCAGCGAGAGCAGACAGGTCAATCGTATCCACCATCTCTTGAGCAGGGCTGCTGGTTGTATGGGAGGAAACGGTAACGGGAAAAGAGTGTTCCTCGCTAACACCAGCAGGGAGGCTAACAACAGTAGCTTTGCTTATCACTCCCAAACGGGTCCGCGGGTGGAGAACAGCTTCCGCTGTCCCTACATTGGTGACTGGGATGTAGGCAACGCCCTTATCCACCTGGACCAAACATGGAGAGGCCAGCAACCCAACGGGCAACCCGGACTCAGAAGGTTCAAAAAGCACAGCCTGACCTGACAACTGCTGAGAACAAGTAGTGGCCACCAGCTGCATAACACCACCAGGTATCCGCCGGCGACGGCCCTGTACCTTAACGGTACCGACAGGGTCCTCTGGGGCTTGGGCTGCAGACTGGTGACACTGATGTAAGGCCTCCAAAACTGGTCTCGGTGCCTGTGACACAGAAGGAGAATTAAACAAGGAGCCACCGAAAGCCCCAAACAGTTCTTGATAACAGCGGCGGATTACGTTCATTCCTAAGATGCCAGGGACAGAGGGCGTAGCCCCAGGAGGGTCCTTCACTATAAGGATTCCACAAGAGGGCATTTCCTTGCCACACAGGAGTACACTGAGCTCCAAATAGCCAATGTAAGGGATGGCAAGCCCATTGGCAGCCCGAAGCTGTAGCCAATGGCATGACTGAAGGCGTTCCTGTCCCCAAGGGGCAAAATGTGCCAAAAAGAAACTTTCTGTGATGGTGGAAACCATGGACCCAGTATCCACCAAACAAGGGACAGTTACCCCACTAATAAGCACATCCATCTTTGGACACGATGAAATTAGCCTGCCAATCCTATCTTTCTGTGAGCCAGTGAACTCCCCACCTGAACTGTGACTCTGCAGCTCAGATGGCGTTAGTTTTCCGACTGGGTAGCGGGAAAGAATGCAATGAAATGGCCGAACAGTATAATTGACTGTTAGACGAGTAGAGATCAAAGATAGGCTTACCTGATACATAATCAGCAACCTGCTACTAGAAGGCGGACCGTAGAAGCCCGCTCCCCAGTGCACTCTCACATCCGGTGACACCTGTGATCAAAGGTAGGGCCTACGAACGCCGGTGGAGTTTGTGTGCTGTATGCTGACCACCTCCCTGGCGTGTACTAAGAAATCACCGAGCATTAAGGACAGCCTTCTGTGCTTATAGTCCTTTAGTCCTAGAACACTGTCTCGGGTGTTCTGTACACAGAAGACACTTGGCTCAGTGGCTGATTCCTAACGCCTTGTTGGCTTAGGAGTTCCTTTAGCTCACGCCACTCGGACTCGGGTGTACCAACAGGAGCGAACCTAGGGCTAGTGTGCACTCCGCACTGAAAACCATATGCCGATGGTTGAGAATAGCCACGGTCGCGAACACCGCCTGAAAACCCTTCTCTTTCCCATCTAATTGCTTCCCCGCGCACCTCTAACAAGGTGGCAGTAGGCACACGGCGAACGTATTGTTTAAGCTCTCTGCGGAGACCACTATCAACCACATGTTCTACAAATTGGTCTCGGAGCAACACCTCTGCGTTACGCATACCATCAGGTGCACTTTGTTTTACTTGCTCCATCAGAGCCATTAGCGCTAAGGAAAACTCCTGCAAAGTCTCTCCCTCCCGCTGTCTCCTCGAAAAAAAAGCCTGCTGCAGAGTGACATAGGACTGCGCATTGCCATACAGTTCCTTTAAAATGGTCAACACCCGAGCAGGATCCCCTCGCTCTAAATTAGGGCGAAATTTGATCTCCTCCCTTGCTTCTCCCTCTAAATGGTCAAAAATAAAGAAAGCTTGATCAGCAACAGACAGGTGCCGGGCACGCATGCATGCTTGAACCTCTTCAACCCATTCAGCTATATTGATGCCCGTTCTACCATTGAACATGGGACATTTACGGTCCCTAGGCACCACCACCAGACGCTCTGTAACGGCGGCCTGGCTACCAACATTTGGTATGCAACCAGCTGGTACAGAAGAGGACGACGCGGCCCCACCACCAGACTCGAGCACAGCGCCCCCATCCCGGCGCAATTGCTCATTATCTGCCCTTAACTGCGCTACCAAGTCTCTAAGTTGCTGCAATTCTTCCTCCATAATAAATTTTGACCCAAAAAAAAGAAAATTAAATCAGCAAGGTGCTAAAATCCTACTACTCTTCCTTCTACCTGGATACTGCTGTCTTGTCTATAATCACACTCTAAAACAAATAGAGCCTTCAAACAGGTGAACTAGGATCGTTGCAAAAAAAACAATTTACAAAACCGAACATCTACCTCAAATGTGCATCCTGTCGACCAACGCCAAGTATGTGACCAAGTGGTCGGCGGGGTTATGAACAAAATAAATAAACTTGACAACGCCACCTAGGGGAATTACACCCCCAGGAAATATATTTAAGAAAAATAAAGAAAAGGAATAAAAGAAGACCGCACAGATTCAAGGATGCACACTGAGGCAGGTTGGCTTCCAATATTAAAACAGTTTTATTTATAAAATGAATAAAATATTATAAATAATATTTTATAAATAAAATATTAAAAGTCAAGATGTAGCGTCATTATTGACAGTGTCCTACAGTAAAAATAAACAATCGTGGAACTTGGACTTACCAGCAGCCGTGGAACCAAAAGAAAATCACACCACAAGAATCACTGCAGACCACCCAGTGCTGTACAAAAGAAAGTGTGAAAACGACCCACCACCTGAGGTCCCAGGGCCACTGGCTCGTCCTCCTTCACTGAAATAAAACACAGAAAAGTATGTTAAAAGAATAAAAGGACACTGAGCGTCAGGCTCGCTACAAATCATAAAAAGACTAAAACACACCTTAATAACTTTAATAAAAGAAATCTAACACACACACACACACACACACGCACACACACGGGAAAGGCTTATTCCCCACGGGTCAAACTACCACTCGTGCTGGTAATAATTATTCTCAGGCGTAGGCCGGTCTGGCTCCCCACCGGCTGAGACCGGCCACCCAGGTGATTTAGAGTCCCAGCACGACACTCGGGCAGAGAATCACTTCAGCCCGATCACAGAAGTATGGGTACGGAACAACAGCCCAGGGTAAAATAAAACACCAGGCGAACCCAAAAAAAGGTAAGCCTACTTAATAAAAACAAGATAAGACAAAACAAGACAAGACAGCAGACTCCACCAAGGAGGAGTTCACAACAGCAGCTGAGAAGGCAGTCCACTCTTCCAATTTAGGTTGGACAATTTACCATGGAGAGGTGAGTACAGCAGTGAACCCTGAAACAGATAAATGTAACCTTAAACTCTTATAGCTATGAATGCTAATAAAAGTAGTTCTAACGGCTTACCCCAGGACCGGAGGCACTATACTCTCATTGGTGGAGATACCACGAACACCTCTCTCCGCAATGGCAGAATTAAACAGACTGCTGCGCTACAACAGGCCGGAAAAGGATATTAACACCAATTCCAGTATTCGGAGGGAATCTGAGGTTAAGCGAGAGCATACCTGTAGCTGTCATATAATCGGCTCTTGCTGATCAGTCCGTCGCAGTACGCCAGCATTTACTGCTGTATCGTACCAGAAGCTCGGGAGGAATTAATCAACAAGACATCGGCTTAGCTTTATACAGGCTAGCGCCACCCTGCAATCAATGTGCAGGTGGGTTCCCAATTAACCCGATCACCTGATACAAGGAGCGAGTGCAGTGGAAAGAGAGCGAGGGTGGTAGAGCGAGCGAGAGAGAGAGAGAATAAGAGAAGAAACAAAACGGAAGGCAAGTAGCCCATCTGGCTACACATGCTTGACATGGGAGTCATTGAGCCATCTAGAGGTGAGTGGTGTAGTCCAGTGGTGCTAATGCCAAAGAAAAATGACTCTAAACAGAGATTTTGTGTGGATTTCTCTAAACTCAATGCTGTTTCTGCTTTTGATGCTTATCCGATGCCAAGAGTAGAAGAACTGATTGAGCCTACCCACCTCCTACGACCAAACGGAAAGTGAAATCGTTTTTGGGCTCCTCCACTGACAAAGTGGAGGAGCAGTTGCAATGCTCTCCATTTGTCCCATGTGTGCACATTGTACACATTATTCTGTTTCTATGTATTTGCTATGGTTTGCTATTTGTCAAGTAACATTGCTTCGCTCACTATCCCGGGTTTGTTTGTGGAAGCGTTTTGTTGCCGGCAAATCAAACATTCTGCAAATTAAGTTAAATACTCAGTTACATGTTTCTTTATATTTTATTATGTTACACATTAAGTCATTTGTTCATACTTACTTTGCTTGTCTTTTCAGTCATCATGAGGGTCAGGTGTGGGGAAACGCCCACCTGGCATTTCCTCATTTTAAAGTCCTGATGATGTCACACATGACATCAGCAGGTCAAACCAAGTGGAGGGGTTTCTTTGTCCACAGAGATGCTTCCTTTTGTTTGTGTTAATGTTTAGAGGGATTTGTTGAATGTTTTCCCTTTCGTTAATACTGCCATTTAGTTGTGTAAATGTGCATGTTAGAAGTGTGTAGAGGTTTTGTGTTTTTAGATCATCTGTGTAGAGTTTTAGATCCCTCAGTTTGAGTGAGTGGTACTGGCTGGGCAATTGGAGGGAAATTGATGGCCCTATTTAAAGCCAGTCTCTGTAACCCAGTCACTCTATGACCCAAACAAAGAATTAAAACTGTCTGCAGATGCTTCCTCCTATGGACTGGGAGCAGTCCTATTTCAAAAAGAAGGAGAGCAATGGAGATCTGTTGCATATGCGTCTCGTTCTTTAACGGAAACAGAACAGAGGTATGCACAGGTGGAGAAGGAGGCGCTTGGACTAACATGGGGTTGTGAAAGATTCAAAGATTTTCTCATCGGGAGACACTTCTCCTTAGAGACTGACCACAAGCCACTCGTCAGCCTGCTAGGACAGCAAGCTCTAACCGAGCTTCCACCCAGAATCCAACGGTTCCGCCTAAGGCTCATGAGGTACAGTTACACCATCTCACACACTCCAGGCAAAGCACTCCTCACAGCAGATGCACTGTCACGTGCACCCGTTAACCAAGACCCTGATTCTAAGGGTACAGCTGAACTACTGGATGACACGAATATATATGTGGATGAAATAGTCAAATGCATGCCTGCTACCTTGACATACATCACACAGTTAAAGGAACAGCTTAAAACCGACAGCATATGCTCAGATGTCATGGCTTTTTGTCAGAGCAGCTGGCCAAAATACAGCCATCTCACAGGCCCAATTAAAGAATATTGGCCACACAGGGACACCTTAACGGTACACGACAATCTGCTACTGAAAGGCACCAGACTAGTGATCCCTACTGCTATGCGCCACTCTGTCCTCATTGCCCTACACGAGGGACATCAGGGAATGTCTAGATGCAGAGAGAGAGCCAGGAAGACAGTATGGTGGCCTGGTCTGAGTGGGCAAATAAATGAACTTGTGAAAAACTGCACCATATGCATCAAAGAGCGTACCAACCCAGTGCAACCTTTAATGCCAAGCCAACTCCCTGAGAGACCATGGCAAAAAGTTGGAGCAGACCTTTTTACGTTTAACAACAGCAACTATGTGCTTCTGGTGGACTACTACTCTAAATTTGTGGAAATAGCCAAACTTACTCCCACAAGATCGGAGGATGTTATAGTGCATCTAAAATCAATCTTTTCCAGACATGGGATTCCAGAGTTTCTCTACAGTGACAATGGACCTCAGTTTTCAAGCCAACAGTTCAAAGACTTTGCAGCAGCTTATGGGTTCAGGCATGTAACAAGCAGTCCAAGATTTGCACAAAGCAATGGTGAGGCTGAGCGTCATGTCCAAACTGTGAAAAGTCTGCTAAAGAAAGCAAAAGACCCATATCTTGCACTTCTAGCTTACAGAGCAACCCCATTGGCTAATGGATATAGCCCTGCGCAACTACTAATGGGACGAAGACTGCGCACGTCAGTTCCCCAGCTTCCTTCTTTGCTCAATCCCAGCCTGCCCAACAAGGCTACAGTGTTGACAAAAGCGAGAGAGAGAGTGATGAAGGACAGTGTTGCGTACAACAGGAGACATCATGTGACAGAACTTCCTCCACTCTCACCGGGACAACCAGTGTGGATTACAGACACTAGGCGTGAAGGGACTGTCATCTCCTCTCACTCCACACCCCGCTCATACATTGTCGAGACCCCTTCAGGAGCCATCAGGAGAAATAGGCATCACCTCCAGCCATTGCCAGATGCCACACCAAAGTTACAAACCCCAATTACGCCTGTCAGTCCAACAGAGAACGCCCTGCCTGCTTCAAACCTATCGGTGACTACAACTCTGACTCCTAAGACAGAAGACCCAGGTCCTGTCAGAACTAGGGCTGGCAGGGTTGTCAAAAAACCACAAAGACTGGACTTGTGAAAATAAACAAAACAAAAAAGAAAAACATGGGTTTAAAAGTAAAGGAAAAAAGGTTGAAGAGAAAGAAAAGTTTCTATGAAAGGTTCTAAGAAAAAAAAGAGTACAGTTTTCATATATGCAGTAAATGTTCTTGTAAGTTTGATGTTTTCAGCGAAAGGAGGATGTGGTGTAATCTGTTTGAGCATAACCTGTTTTATTGTGAAAGGGGGTTCTGAAACAGGAAGTAGACAAAGGTCGGAGTTTGAGTGCTCTACAAGGGGTCGCTTGAATCCTTGCCTAAAACCAAGACACCAGATGCAGCAGAGAGGAGAGGTGAGCTGCGTTACCAGATCCATGGTCTGTTGAGTTTTGTTAATTGAGTTGATTTGGGGGGAAGTTTGTTAAGTTACACATTAAATTAAGTTCACTGTAAATAAATTGCTCACCTCTGGAAATCTGAAATGTCTGTGTAGTCTGCTTCCCTACCACCTTCCTTGACGTTCGAGTCTGACTACTTCACGAGGCCAAAGTTTAATAGTAAAAACACAAACTATGCGCTCAAGTGCATAAAACGATACATTTTATTGCAAGAGTGCTTGGTACTGTAAACTTTACACTCGTAACTCTAGAAGCTACCATCCAAATGCAAAGGCAGAGATGGGTTCAGTTGTAGGAAATCCTGCAAGACAAAGTTTACAACTTTTCTATCGCATTTTCTCGTCAAGAGAAATACACACGGGAAATTGGTTTCAAGACCTCTAAATGATCTGAAGCAGAGAATCAGCATCATAGAAAAACAGACAACACATGAATGAACAGAAAAGACAAACTGATGTCAGTAACTGATGAGGGTTGGGGTGTCATTGTATAATGTCATATTTTGGAGAATTCACAGTGTTCTCGTGTGCATTGAAATGAAAACCTGCATTAGCCTGGATGTATTCCACCATAATCCTCAATCCCAGTGCTATAGTATGTGTTTAATACGGCATCCTAATATATGTATAGCAGCATATTTTGTGCTCTGCAGCTATATAAAGGGTGAGTTTTACAGCCTGTAAGAAAAGATTAAGGAGCCTTCAATTAATTTATTAGATTCAAACTTGAGAGGCTACAATTCTTACCAACAAAGTGGTCCATGCTGAACCTGAAGTGTTAAAGTACAGCTGAGCCACTACTGATAAATTCAAACCACACATGCTCAGATGACAGACTCATACTCCACGTGGTTAATTTAAAACACCCACCACAAACATGAGGCTTCTTTCGGAGTGCAAACCATTCTTGTCCAGCTGTGTCCCGTACGGCGAGCTTAGCTTTATTTCCATCGATTGCAAGTCCACACCTATCGTGGCAGACTGCTCTGGGTCGAAAGTATCGTTTGTGAAACTCAGGAGCAGACTGGACTTTCCAAAGCCAGTTTTAGGGTTGTCAATATGTCTTCATCCATATTTGTTTTGAAGTTAGTTTAACTCTGACTCTGAACTGAAAAAGCGTTTAGAGATATTTTTTACGTGTTTTAGGGCAACACGCCACCCAAAGAGTGAGGCCTCTGCCCAAAGGCCTCCAAGGTCTCAATCCAACTGAACATCTGTGCGATATGCTGGACAAACAAGTCTGATCTATGGAGGCCCCACATCGAAACTTACTTGACTTATAGAATCTGTTGCTAACATCTTGGTGCCGGATACCACAGCATATCTTCAAGGGTCTAATGGAGGCTGTGTCTCGACAGGTTAGGGGTGTTTTCGCAGCAAAAGGAGGACCAACACAATATTAGGCAGGTCTGATTGCCAAATTTGTGATACATGAAGGAAATAAAGACACTTAACAGGGGTAATTACAGCTTTTAATTATCCACTAGTAAGCTTAGTAGTAAGCCTTACATGCAGCTTTTGCTCTGGATTAAAATGTTGTCTTCAGCTGAACACTTTTTTTTTTTTTTTTTTTTTTTTTGGAACATCCAAAAATACGATATGTCAAGTCTTACAGTGTCAGTGTTACATATGTGGTGATAATGGATAATGCAGCTTTACAGTTACAGTTGTTACAAAGAGTGCACAGCTGACTGGATATTAGAGTCTTTTTCTCCAATTGATCTTTTTAAGTTAACTTCAGTCACAGTAACATTCAGTCTTAAATATGACCAACCTATCTCTAATAATCAGCTGTCTACCACAGGCCTCCAAGCTGGCTGTAGCTGAGCCACACTGTTTAAAAAAAACATCTTAAAAAACCGTCTGACTGGAAAGTCGGCTGCTGTGTGTGTTGTGTTTATTGCATGCAATAAAAGCAAAACGGAAACACGGTGTGTTGGGTCCTTTACACAGCTGTGGATGGTTTAGCTTTGATTCAAGAGTTCGATGCATTTCTTACAGGTAATAAAATTTACTTTTTGTGAAGCAAATTAAGATAAACTCATGTAGCAGTGTAAGTGAAAAGGCACTAAAACATTTTTACTGACTCAGCGCTACTTTGAATACATGTATGAGAAGATACAAGATTATGACTGCACATGTTACTTGTGCATGTATTCAAAGTCATAATCTAATCAACTTCACTTCCAGTTTTGAATGAGATGAGTAGAATTGTCTATTATGCATTTTCTCTCTGAAGAGAGGATTTTCTGTCCCTTTCTATTTTGAAAGTGTGGATGTGTTTGGCCAGAGCTCCTTGGGGTGCAGACATGGCTTATCGTCCTGAGGTTTCTTTCAGCAAAACAAGCAGCACCATCAGTAGCCATACTTCTCCAATGTCCCCCAGTCAACCCACTACATTACTCTGTAATGTAAAGCCGCTTTCCACTGCCTGTTAACAAGCAAACCAATATTCACCAACAACTCTAGTTTTTTCCTTTAAAAGCTAACATTCTAGGGAACATTTAGGGAACTTAGTGGATCCGTTGAATGGGTTTTTCTTTTCTTTTCTTTTTTATGCCACAGAAATACACACAGATTTATGCCAGGACAGTAATCAGAATACTGCTGAGAACCTTTTCAGGCCTGGGAGCACTGCAAATCTGTTCGAATTAGTTCACTTTAAACCAGTTTAATTTATTTAAATCACAGAAATACTCATCAGAAGAAGATTTATATAGCAAAAGACGTTTATTTAAAGAAAAAGGAAGATGATTCCCTAAGAACCAGATCGGGTTACCAGCTGTTTGACAGGAATGATCAGGGCTGAGGTGGAAAAGACAAAAGAAAAGTATAAAGAGATGACAAATGCACACAAAAAGTAGAAACTGAAGGAGAGGGAAGACACTCATTTACATGCAGCAATGGCATATAAATGCACTGAGAGAGAAAGGTACTGATACTGTCGAGCATATCGTTATACTTTGGTGCATTTTGGCACTTTGCTTTGATAGATGCTTTCTTATAAACAGTTTTTCTATTTAGACTTTTTTTGTTGTTGTTTTCATTTCACTTAGCACAGGTTATTTATTTCATAACTCAATTGACCATAAATAACTAAATCGAATAAGTGATGTAGTAAATGGCAGTTAATCATGATGATAAATTGTTTATGATTTTAATGGAATACTTGCCCATATCAGCAATGAAGGCAAATCTTGAAAAACAGCAGCATAAGTCACACGTTTGTTTTCACTGACAAAATTTAAAGGCCTCGCACCACCCACACAATCACAAGGTCTGTACTCAGACACTCCATAATGTTAAAATTGGAATGATAAGGTGGAGCCAAAGTCTAATTAGGAAAAACAATGCAAACGTTTTTGTGACTGCCTGAGTGCATAAATCCCAGTGTCCCCTGCATGCTTTAAAGAGAAGAGTTCATATTCTAGTCTGCCATCTAGTGACAGAAGCTGTGTAGACAGATTAAGTGATAGAGAGAGCCTGCCTGCATAGACGTGCAGTTCATGTTATGTTATCTTATTACCTAGGCAACAAATAGACAGGAAATAGATGGTATTTGGATAAATGAGGATGTAATATTGTTATTGTAATGATATTTAAAATTCAGCAATCATTGGCTCATGAAGTAAGCTTGATAACATTTCAGACTCTTCAGGCCTGTCTTCAGTAATGCTCAAAGCTTCTGAAAAATGTTGATGTCAAAAATGATTTCTTTATCCACAATCATCAAAGTGTTTACCTTTCCAGTTTTTATATGGCAACCAGAGCAAGTGGAAATACTGCATAATCAGAAGCAAGAAGAGATTCCATTAAAAAATAAATTCTTGTTGCAAATGTCAAGCAGCAAGTTAAGAATATGAAAGAGAGAAGAGCTTCTACAGGACAATGATCCCAGTAAAACCTTAAAATGCAGCAACTATTCCTACAAACACAAATTAAAATCTTTAGAGTTACTGGAAATCTGCAGGGATCTTAAAAATGGTGTAAGACTGAGACTGCAGGCCAAGGAGGTCACTGAACACTAACAGAGGCTGAAACTTTTGCATACCTTTACATTTTAAATGAATTTGACATTTTTGATCAGCTGGAAAAACTGCCATAGCCCAAACGGACATTAACACAATCTGCAGTCAGAAAGAATTAATTTGCAAAGGTTATGGAGGTTTTTCAGATCTGGGCCTCGGGTTTCATTTTAGTGAATGGTGATATTTACTCTGATTACAGTTTAACTTGTATGTAAATGCAACACAGAACAGCGGAAGCACCGGCCAGAATGTGATAAGAGCGGAAAGAAGTCTGTTATTTTAGTGTAGAGTGACCCAGTCTCACAACTTTGCATGGATTCTGACCAATGTGTAGACTTTACCCTATCCTCAAATAATGTGCAATATGACAGTTTATGTAATGTAATTATGCAACACATCATTAATATAATAGATACCGAGGCTATAGGTGTGAGCCGAGATTTCCTTGGATTATGATGGCTTATGGTATTTATGATATTGTGTATATTACTGCGGAGGTTTTTATAGTAAAAGTAAGAAAAGAGGGTTTTTTTTTCCTGATTTTGTTTGTTTAAAAAATGAAATGCAGTCTTAATCCACAGTGCTGTGTTGCATTTGTATATGTCCTTCACATTTTGAGTGTGAAATACTTCGTATTCATTCAGCAGCGACTGTGAACAAGGATGCAACATGCAACAGCTAAAACTGAAGTCTCCGACAGTGTTTTTCTGTTACTACAGTGATCTCCTTTTACGTGCTGTTCTTAACATCATATATTGTTCATAAAGAAAAACCTATATGACTGTATTTACAGTCTGCACGACAGTCCGTATATGGCGGCACATTCAGCTGATCTTTGACTCTAACATGACTTGGGCTCGGCTGGGGCCAGCGGCGAGCCATGATTCAGTTGGATGTTGTGCAGGGGTGTGTTGTGGTTTGTTTCTGGGAAAAGGGGTTATCTGCAGCTGATAAGAGCCACGTTTAAAAGGCTGCGCAGGAAGAGGTCCACTTACTTCACTACCAGCTGGAGGGAGCCACAACACGCGAATCATGCTGCTGCTCCTCATCGTATCCACGGTCAATGTGCTGTTTGGTGTTGGAATGGTTTGCATGCCCCTGTCAGACAACGGGCCCCACATCGCCCACGGCTGGGCCCAGGTGGTGCGGCTCAGGCACCTTTACGCCACCAGGCCAGGAATGCACCTGCTGATCAGTGAGGGCGGACAGATCCGTGGTTCTGCCGTCCAGACTCTGCACAGTAAGTGGAACACTTTGAAGCGCAGAGTCAAAAGGCTGCAAACTGCAGTATTTCTTACTAACCGCAGTGTGCTTCGCCGTGGGGAACATTTCCATTTTAGGCCTAATGGAGATTCGTCCAGTGGGTCCAGGCCGTGTTGCCATCAGAGGGGTGGCAACCGCAAGGTTTCTCTGCATAGAAGACGACGGCACACTGTACTCATCGGTGAGCATAATAATAATAATAATACTAACAAAAGGAGAAGAATACATATTTTTATTTATATCACTTATCAAAACAAGAGATGCAAAATTCTTTCCAAAATCACACATAAAAGACTAAAATACAATGTAGAAGGACAAGAAATAACTTTAGCATATCTAATTAAGTGACACATGCAGTTCATTAAAAACACGACAAATGTCACACACTTGTGTTGTGTGCAGATTGAGTGATGCTGATATCAAACAGTAAAGCATACATGTGTAGTAAAAGTGACACGTGCAATGTTTAAGCTCAGAGTGTAAATAGAACAAACAAAATAGAAAAATGGCAACATAAACAAATGAAAAAACTAATTATTACTAAATATTATTACTAATATCTGTCAGTTATTACATGTTTTTACAGTTAAGAATACAATTTTTAAAAAATGTTATCAATTAATTCAGTCATTGTTTCAGTTCCAAATGATAAAAGTTGTGAGGGAGGGGGGGTGTTTTCGTGGTAGCTAACATTTTTTCTAAATGTTACATCTCACGATGGAGTCATGAGCAGCTTCTTCCTCCTCACCTTTCAGCGAGTCCTAGAGCCCAAACAGATTCAGAAAGCAGCTCCAAGCAAAAGTAAATGCTCGTTTTGGAAATGTCTGTGAAATCCCAGCACTGGAGAGTTTGTTCTGTATTACCAAGCAAACTACCCAACATGAAAGTAAGAATATGTGACCCCACACAAAGACCAAGTTTATATTCATGCTGCTTGTGTACTTTCCTGTGAAACATAACATTTTCACTCTGTGCAGTCCTGTACGACTTTAAGTGCATGCCCTGATTGTAGAGCCACCTTCAGCAGCAATGTTCATCAGGAGGACTTTATTCCCTCACATTACTGTGGAGGAATTTTGGACCACAATGATGTGCAAGTCGCTTTGGTTCATTTGTTTATGCACAGCTCTCTTAAACCTACACCACAGCATGTTGGTTGGGTGGAGTTCTGCACTTTGGCTGGGCCACTGCAACATCTTAATTCATTTTTTTCAGCCATTCTGTTGTAAATGTATTGCTATGATGGGGATCATTGTTCTGCTGAATGACCCATTTTCAGGCAGTCGTTCGGCTCAGCTTACTTTGGTGTACAGAAGAATACACGGTTGACTCAGTGACTGTAAGGTGCCCAATGATCAGCGCTCCAGCACAGTGCTCACAGTTGCTTTGAGATATTTGTGTTCATATACTGTGCTCGGTTTTCTCCAAGCTCGTGCTGTACATCATGGCCAGACATCTCTACTTGGACTTTGTTCCAGATGTTTTGTGGTTTGTTTGTTGTTGCCGTCATGTTCTTTTCAGAGAGAAGAAGCAACTTGTTCAGTCTTTTTCTAAATTTGCTGTGATGAATTTTAACGTTTAACATACAAACTGAGGCCTATCGAGTTAGAGATGCAGGTCTCGGGTCTTTTGGCAGTTTATCTGAGCATTGCACAGTCTGACCTTGGGGCTAATTTACTGGATCATCCACACCTGGGAAGACTGAGACACGTGAACACAGACCTGCAAAGTGCCTAAAGTCCTGCTTTTGTGGAGCACCTGGCTGCTGCTTCTCCTCTTAATTCCTATGGAAGCAGTACAGGTGCATTTAAGCTTTCACAGGATTGCACAGCCATGTGAATATTCCTGATCCTTTCTGCCTGTGACGCAACTATGTTATATTTATGTACTGCAACAGCTATAATAGTTACAATACCAACTGCAGTTGCATCTCATCCAGCAATTGCTAATACGCTTTACCTCACACAGACAATCACGGTGAAACCATGATGACCACAGGTCGTCTAAAACGGAGTCGTGTTTTCTTCTCTTCATATGACGAGACACACATGACAAGTAAAATAGAGGCAAAATAAGCTTCTTCTTCATCTTTGTGCTCTTTGTAAAATAGCAAAAACCTGTTGGAAAAAAGTTTTAACTGATTAATAATTAATCTTTCTCTATTTCATAATCTGCACAGTTCGACTGAAATGCGATTATTACTGGTTTAAACTTTATATTCTGATACAGCACTTTTACTTCAATAAATACTGTAGTTTCACTTGGTGTCAAGCTGACATTTGAACTCTAAGTGGGGAACTGTTATTCCATAAAGAAAGTAGAAGTACGTTTTAACTGCAAACTTCTTCAGCGGCTATTCTAGAAAGGTTTCTGTAGACACAAGTGACGCAAGGTCTGCCGTGCTTGTGATATGTTGTTAATCGTCTCCATATTCACTGCAAGCAGCAGAGTCATTCATTCAAATAGTTGACCAGTTCATCAACCTTTGTTCAGTGTGGTGCAGGGCAGGATGTGTTTGCAAAGTGGAAAAAGCTGAATGAAAAGACCCAGCAGCACCAACAACAACCTTGGCCTCTGGCTGGGTATCTTTGGTCAAAGCAAACAGCCATCGAAGAACTTGCAGTGCCATTTACGTATGTTTTTTGTGTGTGTTTTTGTTAATAGTCCCTGTTAACCCTTACCCCTCTTTGTACAACATGTATATAGGATCAGCAAACAAATGCATTTTGAGTGGAAACAAATGCCAAAAAGCCATATTGTTTTTACTTATTTCAAATAAAGGATACAATAAAGTATATTGTAGAATGTGCAGAGTGATGCATGTGAATGTAATGTGAACTTTTCCAGCATGCCTACAGCAGAGAGGACTGCATCTTCAGAGAGGAGATCTTGCCAGATGGGTACAACATCTATATCTCTGACAGACATGGAGTCCTGCTCAGTCTGGGAAACCACCGGCAAAGACTGCAGGGCTTAGACCGAGGAGATCCAGCCCTGGCCCAGTTCCTCCCCAGGATCAGCACTCTGAATCAAATCCCTTCCCCTGGGGCAAAAATCGGTGACCGCATGGAAGAAGCAAAAACAGAAGAACCTGTGGACACAATAGATTCATTTGGAAAGTTCTCTCAGATCATTGACAGCCCCAGCTTCCATAAGAGATGAGCCTGCAGCTCTAAGACACCTGCTAATGCATGTGCCAAGGCGTGTCTGTGCATTATTCTCCGAGTGTTGTAAAACCAGCGACTGGGTGCAGCATTCCTGTACCGGGGAAAGTACCTGCCCGCACTGTTAAGTCCAAAAGACTCCAAGTGACCCAAAAGACTACAAGAGCAGATCCAACGGAGTGGAGGACAGGTGTAGTGTGCTCTCCAGGACACTGGTACGACAAGGTGAGGGTGCTCACTGACCACAGGCAAACAAAAAGCAACACAAACACATGCAGGAAAAGGAATTAGTCAGGCTGACTGAGAAGGAGCGCCGTAAATGCTGTAACACTAAAGAAAGAGTCCGACGTATTCCTGAAATATGAAGCAGGATTTAGGCGTAGTGAGGTAACCTCTGCTTTAGCCTTGGGTTTTACTGTCAATGAGGTGCTCTTTTCACATCGCCACAGTAAATTATGCTCTGGAGCAGATAGTGTTCAACATAAGCAATCAACAGATACAAAACCTTGGTGCAGGCAATGAGAGGGTTTCTGGTTTGTGAACACTTTTAAAGACTTTTCCTGAAAACCATCAATGGATTTTTTTTACCCTCTTATGTATACAGGATGTAGCAGTGATGCTGATAAGTTGACACACAACTGGATTTTTTTATTTAATTTCATTTTATCCTAATTTAATTTTTCCCAGCTTTTTACAGACCACTCAGAATGCTTAACGCTATAAACTAAACACTTCTTAATACGACCTTTTTAATATTGCTTAGCCTGATGTTAGTAGTGGGGTAAGTTCAGTCACAGATACAGACTGAACTTACCCCATACAGATGTACAGATGAGGATAATATGAATATGTTGAACTGGCCTCTGTAGGAAAGAAGGCAAGTGGTGACTGAGGGTAGACTATCTGTCTGAACTGAAGATGATGTGTGGAATAAGATCAGCACAAAGGAGGAGGCAGTACCTGTTTGGACATCATGTTTCCACACTGAGCTCTGTCCAGTAATGTCTGAAGAACTTCACGACTACAGTATAAAGTGTAGTTTGTACTGTAAAACTACAGCAAGTGCTTTAGTTTTTAAATATCAGTGTCATTCCTGTTTAATCGTTGTACCTTCATATTTACTCACTATGTCCTGTTTCCTGTTACATGTAAGGATGTAGGAGTGGCTCATCCAGCGGTTTGCACCTTAAGCTCGACACTGTACACCAGTTTGTCACAGACACTTTCATCAGTGTGACAGTATGTGTGTGTGATAGATTGTTGTATAAAGCCTGTGAGTGCTCCAGGGAAGAATCAGTCCCGCACTTTGTACATCATAGATCATATATCCAGTGAGGTGCTTTAAATATGTACTAATTTAATATGATAAACCATTTCATGCTTGGTCACTGTGTAGTTTTGTTGCTCTTAGATATATTTTAATTTTTTTAATATAAATAATCATTTGCACAACACACAAAGTATATCAAAGAAGCACTAGCAGTGTATAATCCCAACAGGCTATGTGCTGCAGGCTTTTAAGGTGGCTATAAATAAACAATTGCTTAAATACCTGGTACTATATCCCGCTGTTAAAGTTCATTACAGGCCAACAGTGCTTTTACTTTGAAACTTCTTAAACGAGCTGTTTTAAATTGTCCATGGTTTATTTGAAGAATTTCAGTGAGGGTTTAGAGCTCATCATCGCACAGAAAAACATTTTAATAAATATGAAGAGGTTAATAAATGAAAGTCTAAACATGATACTATACGCGGCTTAAATCTAAATTGGATGCAGGTATTGTGCTATGGGGGTAAAGATTTTCTGTATCTGTCCTTGTGGTGCTGAGACAGAAAGAGATGTTAGAGAAAGTGTTCACCTGCACCCCCAGTAATTATCCACAGTCACAGAGCTCTGCACGACCTCTGCTTCAGAAAGAGCATCATTGTTGTCAGCTCGCATCCAGCTCCAGCACTTTAAGCCTGCCTTGCCTGGATTACAGGTGCTGATGGCCAAATGAAGCTTTGAAGCTTGTGTTGAAATACGGTTCATTACTCGAAGCATTTCAACACAGTCCTCTCTGCTGACATCTGGTGGCCAAAAATATGAAGAGCAGCTTGAAACTACAAAATAAAACGAGCTGCTTCATTATGACTGCAGAGTGGAGCTCTGTCTGTTATTGGGCCGCCGTTGTGTTGCTTTGAACATGTATTATTTGGGGTAAAAAAAATTGTTATGTTTATTTGTTTAATAAATAATTTTCACTCACGTTTGCAGTTTGGTCTTTTTACACAATATTCGAAGGGAAAAAGAAAAAGGCACAAAATGTTCTGATATATTTGTGGGTCTTTTCTTATTTGTTTGTTTGTTTTGTACTGCCTGAACACTGACGTGGCCCTCCAATGAGATGACATCCCTGCAGTGGCCCACAGCTCATTTCAGTTTGAAACCCCCGACAGTTCAGATTAGCAGTAAAATGTTTACTACATTGATTTTCTTTCTTTTGTAAAACTAAATAATTCAAAGATAATGAACGGTGTAAATAAAAGCTTGATGAGGTAAGCTATCTACCACTGCTACAGTTTGTTTGCTTTACAATGAACTCCCAGAAGTGTCCCAGACACTTCGGGTTTCCTAATTAAAAGTGGCACTGTACAACTATTTACAACAAAACCTTTCTCCATCTACTTCAGTTAGTGTTTTGCTGCCCTTTCCCCCCCGTTTCAAATTATGTAGCATATTAAGAAACCAGCTGCAGAGGTTTGTTATTTCAGTATTTTGTGAAACCTTCAGAAAAACTGTTGTCATTGCTCCTTTCCATTCTTGTGAAGACACTGGGCTCTTAGCACATCACAAGTTACCAACAAATCCGTGTACATGCTGAAAACTGTTCACCAAAGCGTTTCCAGTTGCTAAATGTTCCCTTTCTGTGCACAGCTTCAGTCCTTGTATTGAACTTTTAAAGATCTTACCCTATATTCACAAAGTTTCATGGTACAATGACTTATTCCTAGTGACAAAGTTCTGAGACAATTCTTATATCATGTTTTTCCCCTCAAACGTTGCCAAAGGCTTAAAAAGAAAATGTTTGAAATGGAGACAACGTGTAGTGTAATTGGAGCAGTTAATTCATTTTTATTTTGAGCTTAGAAGAAGCCACAGAACACAGGTCCACACCAGGTCGTCTTAGGAATTTTGTGTCATTTTCTCCAGAAAGAGACAACGGCTCAGACAATTCATAGAAATGCTGCCATTACCAGACATGGCTTACAACTAATTTGCATCTGCAGTCTCTCGGGAGGTCATCACGTACTGTCTATTTTTTTTTGGGCAATATCCCACAGATGTTGGAAAATGTAGCTTTTCTTCTCATCTGGAGCTGATAATAAGAACCTGCAGCTATTCCAGCAGCATGTGTGTTTAGCAGAAGAGTTTGGGTGCTGAACTGGGCTGCCTGCAGTCGAGACTCGACCTTTCCCCAGCTGAGAACATCCTCAGTTCCCAGACCTTACCTGCCGATATTAAAGAATAGGATGCTACACAGTGGGAAACTTATCCATGGCCCAAATCTTTTGAGAGATGTTGCTGCCATCGAATTCAAAATGAGCTCATATTTTTCTTGAAATAGTTCCCAGGTTAAACCTTTTCTATGTTCGTTTGTGAATTAAATATGGGTTTATGAGATTTGCAGACCCCAAACTTAAGATAACCTCTTCCTATTTACTTTCAAATAGAGCTGCCAATTGTTAAGTGGGTCGAATGAACAAGACATGACAGAACACACACAGACTGAGTTATTACTAATTGTTCATTTTGGATTTAATGCTGGAAATGCATTTCAAAAGATGCTGTCTTTATTTATTATTTTTTTCAAAAACAACAGTCTGAGAAAAACTTCAGGAACTCGAGAAAATAAGTCCTTGAGTCTCCCTGATACAGAATCGACCCGGATACTTTCTGTCTTTTGTGATGCTCATTTTGAACTTGACCATGTCTACATGGAGCTGCTACCACATAACTAGCTGTTAGTGGCTGGTGCCTGTAGATCTTTGATCATTAATGGTGCTGTACAGGTGTGTAAAATACTCATGACAGAGATGATATAAAGCTACACGGTCTCGCCTCCTCTTTGTGCCCTGGAGGATGGAACGTCTGCGTTTCACTTTTTCTTTGGTCCAACTAGAAAAGACAGCAGCATTTCTGCATTTCCCCCAACATGTTTGTAAACAACATTTCAGGTCTTTTGTTGCTCTTCTTTTTTATTTAAATTTGCATAGAAAACAAACAAACACTAAATATTTATGATTTCTTTTTACAGTTTTAATTAAATAGGGTTTACATTTATTCCAAACCATTGCACTTTGTTAAAACATTGTTTTCTTGATAAAAGCTTATTTAACCAACACATTTTCCCCTTTGTAATTTCAAATTATTTGTTGAAACAGTTCAGTGAAGAAGTCTTTCAGAAAACTCACTTTGAGGATTCTTGTCCAGTTTTTAAAATCCATAAAAGGAACATTAGCATTTTTTTACAGTGTGATTTGACGTCCTTTGATACTAGAAACCTAAACAAGTATATAAAAAGACTTTAAAGAGACAAGACTGTCTGAGACAGAATACAACATAATTCAAATTTCAGACACCAGCTACGGTGAAACTATGGCACATTCAGTTGGCTTAATTAAGATAATTATGTTGTTGTAAACTCCCTCAGGTGTGGTTCAGGTAAGATCGGGAGCAACAACAGCATCGGCTGACAGCTGAGAGCCTCCAGTGTTAGCTACAGCAGCTCAGAAATTCATGGCAGCCACTGATCACCTGCTAGTGAAGAAAGGCTGAGATGCTCACTGGACATCTGGCAGCAAAAGCGCTTTTGTTCTTTGAAACCTGAGAAAAGAGAAGATCCGTCCCTGTAAGCACAGTACTTTACCTCCTCTTGTTAATGAGATGGAGGCTGAGGAGTGACTGATTTCCTAACAAGCCGTCTGTATCCAGATGAAGGCACTGCAGTCTTGGTTGTGAGGTCCGATGTTTTTATCGTACTTTCCGGTAGTAAACAAAGGCTACCACCAATACTACTGATGCTACCATGGCTGCTGTCCTCCATCGAGAGAAACCACGGATCACCCCCTCCTGCAAGATCAACAGATCAATATTAGGAGCTGTGGATGTACCTGAGGCGTCCAAACAGAAGACCGCAATGAGCTTTATGAACGTTTACTCACTTACCCAGCCCCCTTGTGCCACAAGCCAGCTGTAGACCTGCTCCCTGATGACCTGGAGGACCCAGCTGATGATCATTTGGATGTTCTCTAAGTGATTGGCGGTAATAGCCTTTAAAGGAGAAACAGATATGGAACAAAGCCATTAACATAAGTCGTAGGAACCCTGCTGTCAAATGTGCATAAGACCCTCCTGCAGGCATTGTTAGCCCTGTATGCACACTTACTACAAGTCTGTATTTCTTTAATTAATGTGAGGAATTTTGACAGAATGCTGAACGTACTGGAACCTCAGTGAGGAAACATTACTTACAGTGCAGAGATTCCACCAGAAGAGCTGTTAAGCCCAGTGGCTGCAACACGTTTGTGCCACAGCAATTGCGGCCCTTTTGTGGGGGCTTTTTCTCACACCCATTATGTTTGTACGTTTGGTGGGTGTGAGAAAAAGACACGCTGGGGAATTCCTTTCCTATATCCAGCATGAGGAGAAAGATTCTGACAGGCAGGGATCACAGAATACCAGCTGTGGCAGATGGTGTACCTTGTGTATAAGTTTACAGGCCAGATGGAAGAGAGCCACTACTCGACCCCAGTTGATGCCATCAGCAAAGATGTTTCTTGCAACTGCCATGAAGACATCTTGAACGCAGTTCCCCTGAACCTGGTTTATCAGTCTGATGGGAGGAAATGGACACATTCAAATATGAGAATGATTTGACTAAACTGATTTACTGACCCAAATTCTTCTTGCAAGTACTGTTCATAGTTCAGATCTGCTCGCTCAGCAGTTTAATCGTATACCGACTTGTCATTCAAGTGCAACACAAACAATGTGAGTTTCCACAAAAGCTTTGAAAAACATTGCTGGCCACCAGCGCTACCCCTCAGCCTCCTGGTATCATTTTGAAAACCTCAGGTGACATCTTTGTCTTTAATGTGTCCACAAGATTTTCAGAAGACATGACCTCTGACCCCGAGGTTGAGGTCACTGAGATCCGAACTCGACAGAGGTTTTTAGTAGCTGCACCCATTAGATTAATGGCAAAATCCTTAAGTTATCGCATTCACAAACTTGAGCACCCATGCTGTCTGTTCACCCAGCACGGTGACCACAATGCCACATCAGCCTTTTACAGCTGAGGAGTTAAAGCAGGGGTGGGGAACTCCAGGCCTCGAGGGCCGGTGTCCTGCAGGTTTTAGATGTCACCCTGGGTCAGCACACCTGAATCACATGATTAGTTCATTACAGGCCTCTGGAGAACTTCAGGACATGTTGAGGTCATTTAGCCGTTTGAATCAGCTGTGTTGGATCAGGACACATCTAAAACCTGCAGGACACCAGCCCTCGAGGCCTGGAGTTCCCCACCCCTGGGTTAAAGAAAGTGGCTCAATATTTTAATTCACTGCTAGAGAGCAGCAGTAGGTGGAGCCAATTCTCCAGTCAGTACCACTGTGCTACGAGATAGCATCATGGAAAGAGCCATGGTCAAGCTCAAGAAATGACACGTTCCAGTTTGTGTTTTTCCCAGATTTTCATCGTTACACTGGAAGTATAGAGTGAACTTTAACTGACATGAGTTAGGACATCGCACCGGGATATTAGGAGAGATGGGTGATGAAATCCTGCATTTTAGTGTCACCAGTCACATTCAAAAGTTTGCCTTATATTTACATAATATGTAAAAAATTGCTTTAAACACATTGAACTTTGAAAAGATGAAAAGAAAGTGAGGTTTTGCATTGTAAATCTGCCAATAGTAGTGTCAGCATGATGTGGAAAGAGCATATCAATTAATTGGTATTCAAAGAATCTGCTGAAACAGCTGATGCAGTCACCTCTGAAGCTCAGCATTGCGGTTTAAACTGTCGGCTATCTTGCGCAGCTGTTCTACCACTTCTTTGACTTGTGGATCCTGTTGTTCATCTGGCCTTCCTCCCAAATCCTCAGAAGTCACGTGTCGACTGGGCTCCTCTGTGTTTATATGTGCAATCACATACCTGTAGCAGACAAAAAAAAACACCCACAATTTTATTATACAAAGATTCTCCTCAGTAAACTTCAAACAACACCAAATCACAGCAGCGGTCACTTCAAGGCGCTTTATATTGTAGGACCCTGCAATAATACAGAAAAAACAGAAAACCCCAACAATCAGAAGATCCACTATGAGCAAGCAAGCAAAAAAATCCCTTTTAACATGGAGAACCCTCCAGCAGAACCAGGCTCAAGGAGGGGCAGCTATCTATTAGGGGGACTGCATCACAGGAAGTAGAGCAGGTCATTTACCAGAGGTGGGACCAAGTCATTGTTTTGCAAGTCTCAAGTAAGTCTCAAGTCTTTATCCTCAAGTCAGAGTCGAGTCTCAAGTCACTGGTGTAAAAGTCCGAGTAAAGTCAGAAGTCTGAAACTTTGAATTTCAAGTCCTTTCGAGTCTTAAAAAAAAGAAAAAGAAAAAAGCATGTTCCAGTTATGCTAAATGTAAATATTAGACGATTTTTAAATCTGTGTTTTTCTCAACACATGACAAAATAGTGAACTTAGAAAATATACACAAATTGTGAAATTGCACCTCAATTAAACCTAGCTCCAAGAATAATTTTCACGACAGTTCTGAGATAAGCTGCATGTTATTCTTGGATGCACTTGTAGGACCGGCTTTAAAATCGCATGACAAAAATATCATACACATTAAAAAAAACTGCATCACCAACGTAGCCTGGACAACATTTGCTAGTAAGATGAAGTCATGATCTCATCGTAGCAAAAGAGAAGCACCACCTACCGTTCTTTATGCAACGGTAGGTGCATAAAGACAGTCTTCAACTGTCGGACAAAGTTGGAAGTTGTTCCATCTCTGTCTGTGATTCTCTTCTTGCATGTTTTGCATATTGCATTTCGTTTTTTTGTTGACTACTTCATAGTAGTCAAAAAATAACTCCTTGCAGCATTTTTGAGTGTTTTTTTGTTGTTGTTTTTTTTTTTTAAATCTGGTTAATGTGATTGACTGTGCTACAGCTCACGCACACATACATACGGAGTGTGGTTTGAATAAATGAATTGAATTAATGGTGCACACTTTCTATATAATATGCGTGTTAAATTTTATATTTGGGGTTAGGGCTGCTCGATTATGGCAAAAATGATAATCACGATTATTTTGACTGACATTGAGATCTCGATTATTTGACGATATTTATTTAACAATAACAATGTGTTGAATAATGACTTTAAAGATTGTCAAAAAATAATATAAAATAGTGTGCAAATACTGATAACAGTGCAAATGTTTGCAATATAAGAAATAAATGAAAAATATAAACATCTGTGTTTAGTGAGCTTTGCAGTGTTGCTCTGTGGTGCAGCTACGACACCGAGCAAAGTTTACACACTGTGTCTACTTGATCCACGTCTGACTGAACCCATAATGTTTCCACACCACTGAAG
>NW_024583069.1:193073-205823 GCF_018398535.1 Haplochromis burtoni | reverse complement strand
TCCTATCCCATGCCGCAAACTGTTTTTGTGGTATGGCAATCGGTAAAGATTGAAACAAATACAGCAGTCGGGGAAGAATATTTAATCTGATTGATTCAATCCTGGAGTGTAGGTTCCAGAAATGGAATAGTGTTCCATCTTTGTAAATCTGATTTTATAGATTCATTTAGAGGGGCATAGTTGGCATTGAACATTTTGGTCAAGTCACAATGTATTACCACCCCTAAATACCTAATGCTATCTGCATCCCATTTCCATTCATAATGATTCTTAATTTCGACTGGTGGTTCATAGTTTAAAGTTAAATACCTGCGTTTTATTTACATTGACCTTATATCCCGATAAAGAACTATACTCTGATGGCGCTTCCATGATTTGGGGGAGTGTCTGTGAGGAATAATGTTAAAAGTAAGTCTTCAGCAAATAATGCTAATTTCTGTTCCCCTCCTGGCGTTCTTACTCCTGTTATATCTTGTCTCTGCCTGATCCACTGACTTAATGGTTCTATAAACAAAGCAAAAAGCTGCGATGAAATGCAGCAACCCTGTCGTGTCCTTCGTTCCAATATAAATGGTTCGGTGAGGTCTCCATTAATTTTGATTTTAGCTGTTAGTTTGTTGTATAGGCCTGAAATAATATCAATTATAGATTTATCAAAATTAAACTTCTCAAGCACTTTTTTATAAAAAGGACCATCTCACTGAGCCGAACGCCTCCTCAGCGTCTAAACTTAACACTAAGGTCTCTAATTTTTGTTTGTCAACTTGCCTCAATGTGTGCAAAACCTTTCTGATGTTCTCCTGGGCCTGTCTCTGTTTAATGAAACCTGTTTGGTCATTATGTATTAACCTAGTATCATTTCTAGTCTCTTAGAGATAATAGATGTAAACAACTTATAGTCAATATTCAATACAGTGATTGGGCGATAGTTACCACATTCTAATTTATCTTTTCCTTCTTTTGGTATAATGGAAATTATTGCTTCCCTCCATGAAGAAGGGATAGTTTTCTTTTCCATTACCCAATTAAATGTCTTTTTCATGGTGGGAATCAAATGATCCTGCATTATTTTATACCATTCTGGGCCGAACCCATCTGGCCCTGCTATTTTCCCTCCCTTTAGTCTTTTAATTGCCAAATAAATTTCTTTAGAGTCTAGTTTGGCATTTAATGTCACATTAAAGTCAACACCGCAAATGAAAATTCGCTGACTCCTTGTTGTTGCCTAATTCAAAATCTGCCCATATAAGGACCAATCACTGCCTGGGGGAATATACACATTTAAGAAAGTAATCATAATACTCTGAATTTTACCCATTATCAATATATATCTGCCTTCCTTATCTTTATATTCCGAAATATGTTCACGGTGGCGTTTTCAAAACTGGAAGTCTAGTTGAATCCTTTTTAACTTGTTTTCAGCACAGATTTCAGGTTCTTCGCCTCTTTTCAGCACAAAGTTCTGCTTATTTACCTCTTTTCAGCTCAATTTTCTGTTTTTTCAACTCTTTTTAGCACAAATCCCAGATTCTTCAACTGTTTTGGGGGAAAAGTTCAATTTCTTTAGTTGTTTTCAGCAGAAAGATTAGACTTTTAACTCTTTTCAGCACAAATTTCAGCCTCTTCTGCTCTTTTTTAGTATAATTGTCAGCTTCTTCACCTCTTTTCAGCACAATTTTCATTTCTTTCAGCTCTTTTCAGCATAAATTTCAGCTCCTTCACCTCTTTTCAGCCAAATGTTCATCTTTTTTCACTTGTTTTCAATACAAATTTCAGTTTCTTCACCTATTCACAACACGAATTTCTGCTTCTTTACCTCTTTTCAGCAAGTTTCAGTTTCTGCTCCACATTGCACATTTTTTCTCTCATCATATCTTTTCTGCTGAAAGAGGTTTCTGCTGAAAACAGCTGAAAAAGCTGGGATTTGTGCTGGAAAAGGGTGAAGAAACTGAAAATTCGGCTGAAAAGGGGAGAAAAATCTGTAATTTGTGTTGAGAAGATTTAAAAAAGTTTTACCGTTAACTGAAAGAAATGTTGCCATAAGCGGGATTTGAACCCGGGCCTCCCAGTCTAAGAACGGCTGCTCCTCTCACTGAGCCAAAATGGTTCTCAGGTAACAGAAAAGAGTTGTAAAAACTGAAAATTCTGCTGAAGAGGTGAATCAGCAGAATTTCTGCAGAAAAGAGGTTTCTGCTTAAAAAGGCCAAAAAGGTCGATTTGTTCTTAAAAGGGGTGGAGCAGCTGAAATGTGTGTTGACAAGAGTTAAAAAAGTTTAACTGATAACTGAAAAAAATGTTGCCATAAGCGTGATTTGAACCCGGGCCTCCCAGTCTGAGGACCGATGCTCATCTCACCGAGCTAAAACACAGCTCAACCTGGCAAGTGAAATCAGTGACCACATTAATAATGTGTTCCATTCATATCAACAGGCAAAAATATTGCGTAAAAAATTAGATATTTTTATAAAAAAAAATGTTGCCATGAGCTGGATTCAAATTTGGGCCTTCTAAACTCAAGGCAGCTACGAATCTCACCCACCCAAACTGGTTCTCAGGTAACTAAAAAGAGGAACAGGAACTCAAAAGTTGAGCATCCACACAATAAAGAGAAACAAGATCACTATAGGAATGCGCCACGGATGCTCATCTCAGCGATCCAAACTGGTCCTCGTCCCAAAGAAAGATATGATGAGAGAATAAATGTTCAGGGTGCTGAAGAAGCTGAATTGTGCTGAAAAGAGGTAAAGAGCTAAAATGGATATTAAAACGCTGATGAAATCATAACGACATTTCATAATTTGGAGGTAAGGTGGAGGTAGCTCAGGGAAATGTGGGCAGTAGAAAGATTCCTTAGAGGAACTAGTCCAGTTTCTCTGAAAGACAAGAAAAACAATAAGTTCAGTCACAGCGCATTTCTGGATCATTCAGGTAGTATGCTTAATCAACCCTGATGGACCCTCAGAGTCAGAGGAAGACCTTCATTCTTCTCTTCTCTGTCTAACAGGATCGATGGGAGACCTGCTGAACCTGAACCCAGCTGTGTGTCCGTAAAGAGTGACTGGTCTGGACATTGCCCCATTAATTTTAAAGTCGAGCCTCTGTCTGCTGCAGAGAGGTGAGCTGTTAGTAACATGAACTTGTTGATTCAAAAGCTAGATGTTGTTGGATAAAGTTCAATACCAATGAAGACAGTGCGATTGGATCAGGGGAAGGTGGAGGTAGCTCAGGGAAAAGAGGGCAGTAAAAAGATTCTTTGGAAGAACTAGTTCAGTTTCTCTGAAAGACAAAAAAACCAATATGTGCACTTCTGGCCCAGCTCTGGATCATTCAGTTAGTTTGCTTAACCAACCCTGATGGAGCCTCAGAGTCAGAGAAAGACCTTCATTCTTTCTCTTCTCTGTCTAACAGGATCGATGGGAGACCTGCTGAACCTGAACCCAGCTGTGTGACCTTAAAGAGTGACTGGTCTGGACATCGCCCCATTAATTTTAAAGTCGAGCCTCTGTCTGCTGCAGAGAGGTGAGATGTTAATAACCAACCCACCCAAGTAACCCACACAGCAAAATTGTTATGGCCCAGACACTCCTGATGCTCACAATTCAAGAATCTTTTTCTCAGCTATTACTGTTTGGCCATGAATTACATTTGTTTGAGCATAGGAAATTTGTCCCTCGTTCAGATTTTTTTCAGATTTTTTTCAGATTTCAAACTCTGGAAATGTGGCACTTTTTTCTCTTGTCATATCTTTTTAAAGGATTTCGTAGCCACCTTGAGACCAAGAGGCCCGGGTTCGAACCCAGCTCATTGCAACTTTTCGTTTCAGCATACAGTTCACCTTTTTCACCTCTTTTCAGTAGAAATGTCATCTTCTTTACCCCCTTTCTGCAGAATTTTCAGTTTCTTCACCTCTCTTCAGCAACAAATTGTGCTTTTTCCACTGTTTCCAGCCAAATTTCCAGTTTCTTTACCTCCTTTAAGCACATACTTTTACTTCTTCTGCTGCTTTCAGCAAATTCCACTACAAGGCATTCACACTGCATTTTTGCAAGAAAGGCAACATTTTCTAGTTGTGTGAATGCTGTGAGGCATTCACATGATTGAGATCCTGTTTATTTCATTGTGTGAATGCCTCACAGATATTCACACTATTGAGTTCCAGTTTCTCTTTATTCTTTATCCTTTATTATTCTTCAAGTTGCTGTTTTCTTTGCCTTTCAGTTTTTTTTAACCTGTTTTGAGTGGAGTTTTCAGCTTTTCACCTCTTTTCAACAGAAAGTTCAGCTGATTCAACTGTTTTCAGTTGAATTTTTGGTTTTTACAACTCTTTTCTATTACCTGAGAACCATTTTGGCTCAGTGAGATGAGCATCCGCCTTGATACCAGGAGGCCTGGGTTTGAATTTTGCTCATTGCAACATTTCCTTTATGCAAACAGTTCAACTTTGTAACCTCTTTTCAGTACAAATGTCAGTTTCTTTACCCGTTTTCAGCAGAATTTTTGGCTTTTCACCTCTTTACAGCATAACATTCTGCTTCTTAAACTGTATTCAGCATAATTTTTAGTTTATTAAACTCCTTTCAGCATATAGTTTTACTTCTGTTGTTTTCAGCAGATTCTTCTACAAGGCATTCACACAGCATTTTTGCAGGAAATGCAACTTTTTCTAGTTCTTTATACTTTATTCTGGTTTCGCCGTGGAACTACTTCCACAGTTTTGGTGCAATTTTCACAGTTCAAACTCTAAACTGTTCTACACTTTCTGCTAATGCCGGCTATGACTTTTGGTATTTATTACTGTTATACTTTTTAAAATATTAAACTTTTTCCTTTAATTTGTCCCATTGAAATGAATGCAAAACTTCCACAACTCTGCTAAAACTTGCTTGTTTTTGAAGCTTAACTACATCCTCATACTTTTACCTAGAAACTCCATTCAAAATTTAAAATGTTCTCAAATGATTGGGCTATTCCTGTATGATTCAGCTTTTTCATATCTGTTACCGTTTTAATTTAATGCCTCTTTAAATTTTCAGTTGCAGCTCTGTGATTTTTCAGAAAATACATGTGTTGTTATGGTTGCTATGCAATTAAATTAGAGTGGCCACTGGTCTTTTCTGAATTTTCTCTTCATTTCCAAACAATTTCTTGCTACTCACTCAGTTTTCACTCAACCCCCAGAAATTATACATCTAAACGTAGGTATTTTTGCTGGCCTTCAGAAAATGTCACTATCATTGTTGTGGGAGTTACAGATCTTTTCCAAATCTCCTCAGACCAACACAAAGTCTGAAAACTCTCCACAGACAGTCAATGGAGAGTTTGTTCAAAATAACAACTGGAATTCTCTAATGAGATGCATTTTCAAATTGTCATATCTCCTTAACGAAGCAAAGTTAAGACATGAGGCTTGTGCAAATATATCTTCAGACACTCCTGATGCTCACAAATCAAAAATTGTTTTCTCACCTATTATAGTTTTACCATGAAAGATGTTTGTTTAAGGGTAGGAAATTTGTCCCTCGCTCAGATTTCTTCAGATTTCAAACTCTGGAAATGAGGCACTTTTTTTCTCTCGTCATATCTTTTTGATGGATTTCAACAGAGCCTTGAAAATTTCCATGACTGTTCACCAAACCCTGATGTTTTTTAAGGTGAAAGAATGACTTTGGTGCTCCATATAGATTTAAAGTTATAAAACGTTGTTTGAGGGCAAGTCAAGGCAGTTTGTGCTTCGCCTCTACCCAGTTACAGTGTATTACAAGTCATATATCTTTAATAATTCATATTTTAATTATGAATTATGAATACCTGAAGATTCCCCCATCTCTTCTGAACAAAACGATGTCAGAATGACTGTTCTACCCCCTACGGTTAGTAAATTCTGGACATTTGTTCAAGGGGAATCCTGAATGTCAGAAATACACTGAAGAAAACTCATACCTATCTCTGTGTCTCTGTGTGTGTAAGGGCTCACAACAGCAGGTGCAGCTAATTTAACTGACCTAGATATACCAAAACCACTCGCTTAACAGCTCCTGTTGCCTTTGTCCTCTGTGTATGTGTGTGTGTATCAGTATTTCTCCTATGTTAAAGTGTTACTGGTAAATCATAGTTTTTCAGCCAAATCTTAGCATTTGTGGTAAAACAGTATTGGTACCAATTCATAGTATTTCTGCTCATAGTATTTCAGCCAAATCAAAGTATTTCTGCGACATCTTAGTATTTCTGATCAATCATAGTATTTCAGCTAAATCATAGTATTAAAGCCAAAGCTTACCATTTGTGCTAAAACATAGTATTTGTACCACATCATAATATTACTACTATGTTGTAGTATTTTTGCTAAATCATTGTATTTCTGCTAAATTATAGTATTTTTGCAAAAATATAGTGTTTGTGCAAAATCATAGTATATCTGCCAAATCATAATATTTATAATAAAACATAGTATTTCTGCTAAATCATAGTATTCCTGCCAAATCATAGTATTTGTAAAGAAACATAGTAATTCTGCCAAATTATAATATTTGTGCCAAATCCTGTTATTTTTGCCAAATCATGGTATTTGTGCTGAAAAACAGTATTTGTGCCAAATCAGCACAATTTTCAGTTTTTCACCTCTTTTCAGCAAAAATTTCAGGTCCTTCACCCCTTTTTAGCTAAAAGTTCAGCTTTTTCCACTTGTTTTCAGCACAGATTTCAGGTTCTTCACCTCTTTTCAGCACAAAGTTTTGCTCCTTTACCTCTTTTCAGCACAATTTTCTGTTTATTGAGCTGTTTTTTGCACAAATCCGAGGTTCTTCAGCTGTTTTCAGGAGAAAGTTCAATTTCTGAAGTTTTTTCAACTCTTTAAGGACAAATTTCAGCTCCTTCACCTCATTTCAGGTAAAAGTTCAGCTTTTTCACTTGTTTTCAGCACAAATTTCAGTTTCTTCACCTCTTCTCAGCACAAAGTTCTGCTTCTTCCCCTCTTTTCAGCAGATTTCAGTTTCTGCTCCACAGTGCATATTTGTTCTCTCATCATATCTTTGCGTTTGACCAGAACTGGTTTGGGTCATTTGGTTGAGCAGCTGCCATGGGACCTGGTGGTAAAGGTTCAAATCCTACCTGTGACAGTTGCCAGACATCTCCTCCGCTTCCATGCACTCTGCTTTCTTGACACTCTTCAGTGTACCGTTTTACATAAAGCCATCTTCATCAAGCACTTCTGCTTCTACACCTCTTTTCAGCAGATAATTCTGCTTTTTCAGTTGTTTGAATGCCTCAAGGCATTCATACTATTGAGTTCGTCTTTCTCTTTATTCTTTCTCCCATTACAAATTAATACACTATCACAGTTCAATGATAAATATTGCTAATTTAATACAATTCTGCAATTTTTTATGATTGTAGCAGCTTTTCTAATATGGACCTCAGCTTTTTCTTAATGGACCATGCTCCACATTTCTGCTTTTTCACCTGTATTAAGCTCACAGTTCAGCTCCTTTACCTTTACTATGCTCCAGGCTGTTTGACTGACATAGATAAACACAGACCACACTCTTAACAGCCCCTGTTCACTTTAACTCTGTGTATTTGTAAGTTATTACTTTTCTGCTAAATTATAGTATTTCTGATACTACGTTGCATATCTACTAAGTTATAGTATTATACTAATTTATGTTAAGTTGTACGCTTACACCATTTCTTCCAGGTTGTTATGTTTCTGCGAATTATTAACATATCTGCATAGTTTAATAGTATTTATGCCAAAATAATACTATTTATTCAATTCAATTCAATTCAATTTTATTTATATAGCGCCAAATCACTTATACTTAAACAGACATAGATGTGTTTTCCATCAATCAGAAAGAGAAGGTATGACCTCTCTCATGACCTTAGGATGTGTGTGTATGCCAGAGTGCTCTGGAATGCACACAGTCTTTGCAGACAACTGAGGATCAGACATCCTATCAATTTGCAATCAATTATATACCTCTAAGCACATATGAGTATGTTTCTAAGCATAAATGACAATCTAACAACATAACTCTGACAGCAAATCTTGCTCTTTTACCCTTTTTCTCTTTAGTTCAAATGCTTCAACATGCCAGCATTCTTTGGTTTTGTAGGGCAGCTTGGATATCACTGTTTGTAAATTGGTAGGATTATCCACCTATTCCAAAAATTTAAAAACCTCCATGGTATTGCAACATCCAGTCATAAACATAACATAAGCATTAAATATTTTCCCATCATCATTATTTACTTGCAGCCATTTGAGTGCTTTCTCAAGGACTGCGTTTGTGAATGCATAGCAACCGTTTAGCCTTACGGTAGGAGTCATGTGTACCCAACTGTGAATTAGCTCCTGTGGTTAGTCAGCAGTGAACTGTTCCAAGAAATACAACTTATCTTTATCGTTATCAGTCTTTTGCTCTATGTCCTGTTCTGATACTGCATGCCTTACACTGTATCATCGCCTTTAAAAACCGAAATGTCCTTTGTTGACTTAGCCAGCTACAGCTGTTTCACAAGTATCTCAGCGATTACATTCTGTTTCTGTATGAATGATAATAGATCATCACTTCTATTAATTTGAGCATAAAGTCCAGAAGTGGAGACTGGATTAGACAGTTTTTTTGGTATTCACGAGTTTTCCACTTGTGATCTAACAAGAATACTCACACCAGCTTGTTGTGGGGGCATCATGCCAACTCTTTCCTTCTTCACTCCTCGACTTGCAATCTTTGTATTGACACATAACTGCTCAGACCATCTTCAAATCTTTCATGTTCTTTAAGCACCTTTAATTTCGCTTGGCTTTCAGCTAATCCAGTCTCCAGCTCTAATTCTTCCTTTTCAGCTTTTCCAATCCAATCCAATCCAATTTTATTTATAAAGCAGGAACAAAGTGCTGTACAGAACATAAGTTAAAACAATAGAATAACAGAAAACAGCAAAAATAAATAAATAAAACACATAATACATAAAATTAAAACAGCCCTATATTAAAACAAAAACAATATAAAACAGCATCGAATCACCTAAAAACAACTAAAATAAAAATAAAAACCAACATCTCACGTGGTGTCAAAGGCCAGGGTAAAGAGGTGGGTTTTCAAGAGTGACTTAAAAACAGGTAAAGAACTGGCCTGTCTAATCTCTAAAGGAAGCTGGTTCCACAGTTTTGGAACTGCTACAGCAAAAGCACGATCTCCTCTAAGTTTATGCCCAGTCCTGGGTACATTCAGGAGCAACTGATCAGCTGACCTGAGAGAGCGGGTGGGTGTATAAGGCTGTAGCAGCTCAGAGAGATAAGATGGGGCTACGCCATGGAGAGCTTTAAAAGCAAATAAAAGAATTTTAAAATGAATCCTAAAAGAAATGGGCAGCCAGTGAAGTGAAGCTAAAACAGGGGAAATGTGCTCAAACTTTCGAGTGCCAGTTAAAAGACGAACTGCGGCATTTTGCACCCTCTGTAGTTGGGTAATATATGATGCGCTGACCCCAGCTTTTGACTCTTGCTGTTTCAAGCTCAAAGATGTTGCCTAATCCTGGCCAACCCTAACTCAAGTTGTTGATGTGCATCTTCTATACCACCTTCAGGAGTCATTCCACCAACGCGCTTTTGAAACACTAGCAAGACCAGGTACTTTTCTTTCGAAAAAGATGTCTAATGAAACTTTGAATTAACATGGCAAGACTCAAAAAACTGTGTTTCTTCCGGCTTATCCAACTCCCCAACTACGTAAGCAAGTGTGCCGGAAGCCCAAAAATACCAAAAGGCGCATTAGAATTTCACACTTCTATATTATATACTTTTAACATAACAGTGTTTGGAAATGAACTGGAAATTATATACTTAACAACCAAAATGTGTATTTCTTCCTTTAATAATTTTACCAGTACCAATAAACTAGCCTGTAATTGGCTCTTACATATAGGATTGAATTTACAGGGTAATAAAGAATTGGTTTAGGTTTAGAATTAATTTATACACTCACATAATACTGTATTCAAAAATTAATGCACACATTTTAGTTTACACTTATATGTATGTATGATTTAATCTTTCTTAGTTTTCCGAGTTACCTCAGTGGCAGCTGCTCCCAGTCCCTTGGTTGATTAGCTAAGAGGTGGAAGGGGACCTCTGGTTCATCAGCCAAACTAAGGGGCTCTTCAACTGGCAGGGAGATTGTTCCATCCTTGCAGGAGTTCATTCTGCAGGTGGGGGAGAGACATAGGAGAGGAGGAGAATAAACTTAACCTGTCTATTGTCTTGTGTAGTCTGGAAAATGACTGAATGATGGGGTGAGACCAGTTTCCTCTCCTATGGAGTCGGGTTGGCTGCCCCCGGTCCTGTGGGGCTTGGCAGTGCTGCTGATGTGGGTCCCGGTCTGGATGGGCCTGGGTCCCCTTGCCTTGGTGGGTGCCAGAGGGTGGGGGTGCCTACTAGGGTCAGCGGGGGAGCTGGCCCCAGGGAGGGGCTTCTTCCCCATTCCTTTCCTCCCCATCCCCGACTGCCTCCCTCTTCCAGATCCACCACACCCACCCACAAAAGCAGGGCCTTAGGGTGCAGGTGTGTCACCAGTGTGCAGGGGAGGCATTCCCCCCCTCTGTCCCTTTCTGGCCACCTGTGCCTCAATTTTTTTCCACACCTTAGACATCCACATTACTCACACTGTCATAACATACATATACACATAGGGCGTTGGGGGTGGGCACGTTATACGGCATCCAGAGGACGGTCTGTGTACTCAACCTCACCACTAGGTGCCAGTGCCCACCTCTCAATTTTAAATACATGTAGACATTGAGGGTTGTTGGGAAGGGCTGTGCTAACACTTGCTGCTCTCTGGCAGCAGCACCATGCCCTCCCATGCTTTAAATGCACTTTAGAACGTGCAGCAACACTACACATGAGCGGGAGGAGGGATCTTCACACACACCCCCATTCTCTGTTGGACATCGGGGTGGAGGGGAAGGGGGGAGGTGTTGGCCATCCAACTGGGGTCTGGAGCCTGGGGCCCAAAAACCCATCTCCACAGAGACTGTGTCAGCTCCCAAACAGACAAAAAACAAACTAAAAACCAGCAACAAACAACTTAAACATAAACAATTACAAAGAAAGAACAATAAAGTATCCACATCTGAACCAAAGAGTAAAACAGTGAAATGTGGATTAACATGCAATATCATGTTACTGGGTTTGATCAGCTGACACAGTGATTTGATGATGGCGGCGCGCACAGACGCAGCGGCCCGGAGCTCCTACATTTTTGCACTTTTGGTGGTACTGTGTATTATTTCACACAGTCTGGGGTTACTTCAATACAACAGAGATGATCTACTACAACTAAGCCGTGGAGATCTTCAACTAACATCCGAGTATCTCATCCCCCCGGAGATCGTTAAGCAACCCCCGGGGCTACCCGCAACAGCAAGCCGCAGGAGGAGACGTTGCGAGCGGAGGCAGAAGAGAGGCAAGCGGGGAGGCCTGTGGGCACGGCTAAAGACTAGTCCATTTAAACCACCACTCCCGATCATATTCCTCTCCAACGCCCGTTCAATCCGTTACAAACTGGATGAAATACGACTGCAGATCGCCACTCGACGGACTTTTAACAACTGTTCGTGCATGATTTTCACTGAAACCTGGCTGGACAGCACCATTCCCGATGCGGCTATTGATCTAGCAGGCCGCACCGCCTATCGAGCCGACAGGTCTGCGGACTCGGGTAAGAAGACTGGCGGGGGGCTGTGCATCTATATTAACAACTTTTGGTGCACGAACGTCACGGTAACGGAAAGACTGTGCAGTACAGAGGTAGAACTGTTGGTGTTAAAGTGCCGTCCATTCTATCTCCCTCGGGAATTTTCTGCCGTTTACATCTGCGCTGTTTACATTCCACCAGATGCTAATGCTAAGCTAGCGTTAGCACAATTGAGCAGCAGCATCAATAACAGCCTGGTAGCACACCCGGACAGTGTCTTTATTGCGGCTGGGGATTTTAACCACGCGGACCTGAAATCTGTACTTCACAATTTCCACCGTAATGTGAAGTGTGCTACCAGAGGAGATAGAACGTTGGACCAGGTGTACACCAACATGGCGAATGCATACAGAGCCCAGGCTTATCCCCACCTGGGTCTGTCAGACCATCTCTCCCTTCTGCTACACCCAATATACACACAAAAGATCAAGAGCACTGGGATTACAACCAAAACCGTGAGAACATGGCCGCAGGATGCTATTCCGATGCTTCAGGACTGTTTCCACTGCACAGACTGGGATGTATTCAAGGTGCAGGACACTGACAATCGTGTCGCATTGGACAGTTACACCTCCACTGTCTTGGACTACATCTGTTTCTGTGTGGACAATGTAACAACTTGGAAACGATTCCGTGTGTTCCCTAATAATCCACCCTGGATGACACACGGAGTTCAACAACTTATTCGAACAAGGAACAACGCTTTCAAATCCGGGGACCAGGAGGCATACAGTGCTGCCAGGGCCAACCTGAGAAGAGGCATCAAGACTGCCAAGCAGCAGCACAGGAGGCGTATCGAGGCCAGGTTTGAGAACAACACAAACCCAAGGCAGGTCTGGGAGGGCATCAGGGCTATCACGGACTACAAAAGGAGAACACCATCACCCTCAGCCGACAGTTCTACTCTGGCTGAGGATCTAAATCTCTTTTATGCCCGTTTTGATAGGGAGAACACCGACCCTGTCCTGTCCCCTCTCCCCTCAACCGACGA
>NW_024583069.1:146539-168463 GCF_018398535.1 Haplochromis burtoni | reverse complement strand
CAAATGATAACTTTAAATGATGATATCAAGCACTTTTAAGAAGAAATAGCTTTCTTCATCACAAGCTAGTTGGTGTTATTGTCAGGGCTCTGTCTGCAGGTAGGTAGAGATGAGGATCCAAACGCAGGACTCGAAAACAGAATTGTAACTCTAAACCTCAGCTTTATTGCTGGCATGGAAACAAAACATGAAGTGAACACTGAACACAGAGACCAAAAACACACAGGCATAATCTGAGGGTACGACGCGACAGAGAGCACAGGCAAACAGAGGGCTTATATACGCATGGGAGTAGTCAGGGATTGGAAAACAGGAGGGAGACACAGCTGGGCGAGATCAGGGCTAAGGAGACAGGGGAGGGATGCTGGACACACTGACATAAGACACAATCCTTCAAAATAAAACAGGAAACAATACACAAGGACGCAGACTAAGAAACACGGACTTTACACGGGCAGAACTAAACCAAAACCAGAGTAAGCTGGAACATAGAACATCGACATGATCATCAAATAGATCAAGAAGATAATCAAAAATACAAAATCAAACCAAAACATTAAAACTCAAAATACTGGGTCAAAACTGACCCAGAACCGTGACAGTTATATGTTTAAAACCTTTAATGAGTAGGTAAACTTCTAGAATAAACCAATAAATCGCATTATCAAAAATAACCCTATGATTTTCAGACGGTTAGAATTCACTTTTTACTTACCATATTTTACTTCATAGTAGTGGAGAGGTCCAGTAATATCTGATCAGGTCACAGTTTAGTTGAAAATGTCAATTTGTGAAGACTGATGTGGCTTCTGCTGAAGCTTATCTTCAACTCAAACAATTGGGTAAAATGTTAATCCAATATTTTATCAAAGCTGCCCAACTTATGACCCAAAGAAATTAGTCAAGCTGTGGAGTGAATTGAAGAACCCAGCACATTACCAACCCAACTCCTGAGTCATGACTTTTGAACCAATATTTGGCAAGGCAAGGCAAGTTTATTTATGTAGCACAATTCAACAACAAGGTGATTCAAAGTGCATTACAGAGACACTAAAAAACAAAAACAAATAAAAAGCATGACTTAAAATTGATTAAAAAAATAGTAGATAAAATCAGAACAGTAAATAAAATCAGCAGTTAAAATGTAAATTCTGAAATTTAAGCTTAAAAGTGTGGATTTGGTGTTTTATTCAAATGCAGCTGAGAAAAGGTGAGTCTACAACCTGGATTTAAATAAACTGAGTGTTTCAGCTGATCTGAGGCTTTCTGGGAGTTTGTTCCAGATATATGGAGCATAAAAGCTGAATGCAGCTTCTCCGTGTCTGGTTCTGACTCTGGGAACTGATAAAAAACCGGATCCAGATGACCTGAGGGATCTGGAAGGTTCATACTGGGTCAGGAGGTCACTGATGTATTTTGGTCCTAAACCATTCAGAGCTTTATAGACCAGCATCAGAACTTTAAAGTCTATCCTCTGACGGACAGGCAGCCAGTGTAAAGACCTCAGAGCTGGACTGATGTGGTCCACTTTTTTGGTTTTAGTGAGGACTCGAGCAGCAGAGTTCTGAATGAGCTGTAGTTGTCTGACTGATTTTTTAGGTAGACCTGTCCCATGTATCGAAAATGTGGCACAAAAAAAAAAAACCCAACAGAGGCCCAGGAGAGTGCAATCAGATGAAGAGTTTATTAAGAACACACGTGTGGGAAGAAGTACACAGCATCACATCAGCAGATTTCTTCGCCCAAAAATACACAAACAATTGCTTTTATAATGTCAGGGTTAACGCCCCTTCTCGCGCTATAAGAACATAATTTGTATCTTTCACAGTAAAGGACCAATTTTAAGAGCTAAATGCAGACACTGAAGTTCCTCTTTCTAGCATCTTCGTCCAAATATGGCGATGATTTCAGGCCCTGAAGGTCCCCCTGAACTTGTCCTCCTCTTTGGCTCATCTTCTGTCACCTGTTACTAAGCAAACTTAAATGCAACAAGTTGCAACAAGAAGCTGAATACATTCAGGCCTTTGCTCAAGCCTTTTTCTAGATTATATGTATTATATGTGTTTTGTAGGCGTGTATGCAGTTTTAACCCTCTATAGCTCCAAGTCACTTACATCATAGATCGCCCGGACATCGCGCCGAACAAGGCTTGCAACCTTTAATTAATTGACTGAGCTTCAACTCTTTAATAGGCCCAAAATGCAATGTGTGTATACAATGGTTCTGGCCGCACCTGTAATAAAAGGTTAATATGGTGCCAGTATGTTTAAACATCTTAATGCAGTATCAATGCTGTAGGTTATATTATTAATGCAATGTTAATGCTGCAGGATATATTATAGCAAAAAAATAATTTCTTTAATTCCACATTCCCTCTCTTGACGTCTCCTTCGGAGACGTCACCACACCTCATGTTGTGTCACTCCTCGGCCCACTCAGTTACTTCTAGCTCCATCAATGGCATCATGGACACCGGGGACACCGCTCCGGGGTCCGCTGCCCTCATGATCACCTTTTCCAACAATCCGCTTGCACAAGCAATGAGACAACAACCACAAGTGACCAATATTCCTAAAAAAGTGGCGATAGAAAGCATTACAGACATCACAAACCCTTTCCATTTTCCGAACACGGATGTCATCCAGCCTTCCAGCGGGTTGTTAATTCCTGAGTGTTCATGCATGGTTTTAGACAGAGTCTTTAGCCCTTCCAGAGCTCGGGTTACTTAGTCATCTGAAGCAGTGTTGTTCGGGATGAAGGTGCAGCACAGGTCACCGAACATGTCAAGGGCCATTCTATTTTGCACTGCCATTAACAAAGTCGACTCCAATTGTTCCGCGAGCCCCTCCATGGCGTCTCTGGTTAGGTTAGAGAGTGTCAGCACATTATAATGGACATAATTTATGCGATCAACATTTTTATTCGGTGTCACCCATACGAATATACTTTCAAATCCTGCGGCTATTTGGTCCACGAGTTTATACTCATTTGGAACTCCCCTTGGAACTCCTATTGAGTCAATCCAGGTGGGTGAATTCATTCTGGGGTCATAGGCATGTGTTCCCTGGGTCCCTCTCTTTGTCAAAATATGTCTCTTGCGTCTGGCTGTCAATGTACGTGTGTTGTGTTGTGCTGCGGCTTTTACCTTGCTCCCGATTAGAATGAGTGGAGCACCTAGTCGCACCATTGCTCACGTCCCTACACTTCCCAGATGAACGAACCAAAATAGTTTTCTGCCCACAATAATAATACAGCCCACTTCTTGCCCATATTCCAATCACAGTGCTTGAGTCACTTCTATTGTTGGTGGTTCTCCCCGTAAGTGTCACAGAGCACCAGCTTGTATTTTACCTTATCTGTAGAGAACTCAAAGCACGTGTAGTTGTCCTTTCTCAGCATGAATGGTCCTACTTGTGTCTGCTTGTCAATTGGTGGGAATAAACTGGACATAACAGTGCAATTACCAATACTCAACGCTTCCCTAGTCAAACATGGCCTCGCTGAAGCACAAGCAACGCAATCTAATACCTGTTGTTCTTTAGCATTTTGAGCCACCCAGTCCAGCCAGAGGTTACTATCACTGAAACCGGTGGCGCGCTCAATTAGGTAGTGAGGCTTCAACCTAGTGTAGTCCACCGTCAGGACTCTCCTACCTTTTGGTTCTTGCTCCTCTGGTGCGACAGTTGACGACTCGTTTCCCCATTGTCCTGTAATGTTTGTGACAGAGTTTATTGTGCTGTTAATGATGTGTGTTACAGTTTTTTCTATTACCGGCTTGGGCTTTGGATTGACTAAGTTTACTCTAATTACCCTTATTGGGTCTGTTCCAGACACATCTACCCCAAGTACTAAATAAAACACGCCTCCCGGACTATCGGATCTGGGCAGAGTGTTCCACGGACCTAGAGAAAGTGTAATAGGGTTCTGGGATACAGAAAAATCCCTCTGAATTGCTATTCCTTTTAATCCTTCAGGCACATGTGGTTGCCACCCCACTCCTGTCCAACTTACCACGTTCCTCCAGGAAGGAGCGCACCACTGTCCTGCTGTATATGACCCCAGTACAGGACGGATCCCTTGACTGGCATGAGGGTTCCCTCCCCTCGTGCATATATCGTGCAAACCCACACATCATATCCCCCCCAGCTGCTGTTTACCCCTTTACAATTAATCACTTTGCACAGGTCAAACGTGAATGAGCTTGTGGACCCTTTAACATAATCCAGTTCGATTCCATTATATGTGCTGAGACATCCATCCCCTTTACCTGACACCTCGCACTTTGGTCTTTTCAATGGCCCCATTTCGGCAATCAATCCCTCATCTGATGCTGGGCTGGACTGGCTTCCGTGTCCGGACAAGTCACGTGGGGTGGTCTGCAAAATATAAACAAGAAAACACACGGCCATGGCCAATATTATTTGATATAGCAAACATGTGGCTGTAAGTAAACATTTAATAAGTTTCTCTTGATTGCGTGTTTCATTGCGTGTTCCTGATTCGTGTGTCTGCATTGTGTAGTGTGTAATTTGTACTTTTAGTATAAAATTTTGCTCCTTTTTCTCAATTTGTAACCACTCCTTTCCACTGACGTGGCAATTTTCTGCGAGGCTCTTCTTCTTTCTTCGGCCTTCCAGGTCGACTGCTGGTCGGCCAGTTGCACAGGTGAGAGGGTTTATTATGCCTCTGTTTTTCGTTGACACCTGTGTTGGTTGGAGCCGGGTTTTCCTCCACCAAGCTCTCGTCTGCTACGGCACACTGCGACCAATGAAACCAGGTGTCACCTTTTCATTTCAGTTGGACTGCTGTAGTCGTCCAGGCAGTCACCTCGTACGGACCGGTCCAGCGGGGCTCTTTCCACTTGCGTTTGATGACCTTTAGCCACACTGCTTTTGCATCTGGGACCTCTCTTTCCGCCGTGGGTCTTCCTGAGGTAACCTGCTTTGTGAAACTGGACACAAGAGCTTTTAGTTCATTCCAATATTCTGCATGAGACCTGTTACTTTTGGTGCTCTGCTCCACCAGGACCGCTGTCCAGGGCGCCGGAAACTGCCTTCCTGTCAGCAGCTCGTATGCGGCGAAACTTGTGGATTGGTTAACAGAACATCTTATGGTCATTAATGCAACTGGCAGGGCTGCAACCCAAACCGTCTGTGCACAGATTTTAGCCAATTTGTTTTTCAAATTTAGGTTCATTCTCTCTACTTTCCCTTGGGATTGAGGATGATACACTGTCCCAAACTTATGTTGGACCCCCAGCTTCCTTTCAACCTCATCCAGGTCCTGATTCTTAAAATGGGTCCCATTGTCTGATCTGATTCTTTTGGGAAACCCATGCCTGGGATATAGTGGTTGACTAAGCACTTAATCACACTTTTTGCATCCTCCCTTTTAGTAGCCCATGCTTCTGGCCAGCCGGTCAGAGCATCCACGCACACCAACAAATACCTGGCTCCTCCAGGCCCTGCATCAATCATGTCTGTGAAATCAATCACAATTTCTTCTCCTGGCCTCTCTGGCAGGAGGAACTTACCTGCTTCTGGCTTTACCACTGGCTTTGGATTGTGTGGCCTGCAAATTAGGCACGTTCTGGCTTTCTCCTTTATCAAGTCTCTCAAATGCGGATGCCACCAGTGACACAAATTTCTCTCCATCTGTGTCCTTCCCACATGCCCAAGTCCATGCGTCTCATTTATCTTTATCTTTATTTACATTGGTGCTTGATTCCTCTTCAGCAATTACCTGCACCATTTGCCTCCGTCCTTTGTAGCCTGCTGCTTGATTTGCGGCTTCGTCAGCCTTCCTATTTCCCTTTGCCACCATTGTTATTTCTTGGGAGTGTCCTTTGCATTTTATGATACTGACCTCGTCTGGGTCGTTCAGAGCCTTTTCCAGTTCCTCCATTTCCTTCTTATGGCAGACTGGAGCATTTGTTGCCGTTCTGAAGCCTGCTCTCTTCCATTGAGTGAGCTCCACGTGGGCTGCCCCAAAAGCACAAGATGAATCAGTGTAAATGTTCACTCTCATATTCTTGGCCAGTCTCAGGGCTCGAGTCAAGGCTATTACTTCAGCTCTCTGGGCCGACTGTTGCCCCTCAATTCTTCCAGCCTCTCTAACCTCATATTGCTTTCCTTTTCTGCAAACCACAGCGTAGCCTGCTTTCAGTCCTTCTTCATCACGATGGCAGCAGCCGTCTGTGAACCAGTCCTCATCTCCAGGAATAGGTTCTGCTTTTAAGTCTTCTCTGACTTTTTCTTCAGCTTCGGCTTTTTTGGCGCAGTTGTGTGGTTCCCCTGACCCCACTAAATCTGCCATATTGATTCCTTCTTGTGTAAATGTCAGATTTGGAGCATCTAGCACTTTACTCAATCTTTGTTGTGTCAGTGGTGTCATGGTGAATGGTGAGTTCACATATGCCACTACACTGTGTGTGGTGAGTACTTTTAATGGATGATCTCTCACTATGTGTGCTGTTTTCTGGATTATTTTGGCTACCCCAGCTGTGTTTTGCGTACATGTGGGATGCCTTGCTTCTGTTAAATTCAGCCTTATGCTGACATACATGAGTACATCCCTGCCACCCCCATTTTTCTGAAACAACACACCATTTACGATTCTGTGTGTTTCAGAAACATCTAAGTAAAATGGTTCATCATAATTTGTGGTGGCCAGGTCAGTGGCTCTGGACAGGTCTTGTTTCAGTGAAATGAACACGGTTTCTGTGTCAGGCATCCAAGGCAATTTAGCCTTAAGATTTCGAATGCCCACTTTCTTTATCAGGTCCCTTAAGGGGGCCGTTTTGCCCGCATAGTTAGGAATGAACTGTCTGCTGTAACCTGTCAGGTCAAGAAAAGAAAGGAGTTCCTTCACAGTTCCTGGTTTAGGGTGTGTCAGAATTTGCTCTCTGGGTGTTCATTAAACCCACTGATCTGTGTGCGATTACACGGCCCAGAAATGTTACTTCTGGTCTCACCAATTGCAGTTTTTCTTTACTTAGTTTGAAGCCACAGTCTGCCAGTCTGTTCAGCACTACAGGCGATGCTGCTGTACAGGCCGCTGCTGATGGGGCTGCAATGAGTAGGTCATCAACATACTGTATCAGTGTACACCATTCAGGCAGCTGACATGGTGACAGGGCCTCTTTTAGCACCTGATTGAAAATACCTGGGGACAGTGCAAAGCCTTGTGGGAGACGTGTGTATCTGTACTGCTGGCCTCTGTATGTGAATGAGAAAATGTCCCTGAGTGACTCGTGTAGGGGGAGACAAAAGAAAGCGTTAGCAAGGTCAATGCATGTGAACCACTTTTGGTCCCACGTGATAGCAGTGAGAGCTGTGTATGGATTAGGTACAGGCACAGTGTCAGTATGTAACATGGCGTTGATGGCCCTAAGGTCATGCGCCATTCGGTACTTCCTTGTCCCATGTTTTTCCACTGGCAAAATTGGTGTGTTCCAAAATGATTGTGAGGGCTCAAGCACGCCTACTTTCAGTAGCCCCTTGATTGTTTCAGCAATACCTTCTTCTGCTTCTGGTTTGTGTCTGTACTGTGGTCTCCAAATTGGCATTTCCGACTTGAGCTGGAACAGCACAGGCGAACAGGTAGCCAGACCCACGTCCGTGGGTCCTGTGGACCACAAAGTGTCAGGCAGCTTTGATAGTTCAGCAACTGCATCAGGATGGTCAGTTCTCTCCCTACCATGTGTTCTGGATATTTTATGATGTTCTAAAATCACCGCGTCATTAGACAGACAGGTGATTAGGTACGCTTTACACTTTGGTGTGTACCAGACATTTGGACTTTGGGTGCCTTGCCACCAAGCATTATCCAGCGCCCGCCTGACCATCGATCCCAGTTCCTTCGCCTGATGACCTTCATGAACCGGCAATGTTATGTGCGGGGCCGAATCAGAGCCCATGTTGTAAGCAGGCAGTTGTTCATCCGTTTATTTGACTGCCGCAGCTACACCTTCCGGCCCTACATATATGTTATGTGAATGCACATTCCAAGTCTAACCTTCAAGCTCAGACTCGAACCATTCCCGGTATACGTCGTCATCTTCTCTATCATAGAACAGAGTGATGTGATAGGGATCGCGTGGAGGGGAATACACCGTGAGACTCCTGATCCAGGGTCTCCACAGTTGGTATTGTCTCAGAATGGCTTCCTCGACCAGCCGCCCCCAGTAAATGTCAGCTGTCGCTGGCTCACAGTCCTGCACCAGATATTGGTTCTTTAAGTTTGTTCCCAGGCACGCGAGCTGTGTTCCTCTTGGCAGAGTCACAGTTAGTCCATCTGCAGAACACATAATAGTGGCTCCCAGTTTAATGAGCAGGTCTCTGCCCATCAGATTCACAGGCACTTGTGGGGAGACCACATATCTGTGCTTCAAAGTCTGTTTCCCCAGCTTGGTCAGAGCTGGGTGTGTGAGTGGCAGAGTCATTGGAACCCCAGAGAAACCCACCACACTCACCGTGTGGTCGGAGAGTGTTGCACTGCTTGGTGTCATTCTCAGTGTTGAGTAAGTTGCTCCAGTGTCCACTAGAAAGGTCAGTTCAGCACCTTCTATGGTCATTGACAACATGGGATCGGCCATGCCCATGTTGCCTATTCTCTGTGGGCTCCGTCAGTACTGCTCCTCCCAGCTCCAGTCTGCCACTGGATATTGGGCGACTGACGCTGCGCTTGGGTTTGGTGCCTGGTGTCCTCCTCTGTAGACACCTCTGCTGCTTTGAGGTCCACGTGCCTTGGGTCGGTAATCTTGCTGTTGCAGGTTTTGCGCCGGTGTGGAACATTCCTGAGCCCGGTGTCCTTCACCTGGAGCAGGCATTCCAAGATGGGGTTATGGGATTCCCCGAACCACGAGCTCTTGGTTCTCCCCTCCAGTATCCACCATGCCCTCTGAATGAGCGAGTTGCCCCCCAGTTTCCTGCGGATCGTCTCTGCCTTTGAGTTTTATCGGGCCAGCGGTCATCAGGGTAGAGGTTGGGATCAAGATCTGGCCAATCAGGCGTGGGATCAGGCTGAGGCCTGGCCACCATCATTGTTTTATTTGATTCCTTTATCTCTTTTTTCGTCAGATTGTGTTTTTCATGAGCTTCATTCAGCTGTAGCCTCAACAGTTGGGCTTGTGTGTCTTCTAGTTCTTTTTTCTGTTTGCTCGCCTCGTCCTGCTCCAGCTGTAGTCGGTGGACCACGTGTCTCTCCCACTGAGTCGAGTCTGCAACTGAGAAGTCTAGGTTCTTTTCTAAGTCAGTTGTGACCTTGTCTTGCAGCCCCTTCAGCACCGCTGCGCGAAACCACGCTTTGTGCTCTCCCTCTTGGCCTGGGTGGATGCCTGTTTCTGACATCAATTGTTATTTTGCTCTTTCTAAAAATTCTCTGGGTGTGTATTTTGGGTCCCATATTATCTTTGGTATGGACCCTGAGTTTGGTGTCATGTATTTTTCACGAACTGCGTCCGCTAGTGTGTTATCCACTCTGTCATAGGGCACATCATTTGGAAGTGTTGTGGTCCTGACTATCTCTTCTACGTCAGCTAAGCCTCCGCCTAGCATAAATCTGCCCCCTATTGCTCGGAAATCGCCTATCGCGAGTCCCTCCCCTTCTGTTAAGGTTCTCAACTTCCTTAACCAACTGTAGCACATTATACTTTCCATCATCTGTGAACATGGACCGCCGTTTTGGTCGCCCACCTGGCTTAGTGGCTCCTCTGTTGGCCGCCCTGGTTTTCTGCTGATTAGAGCGTGTCACAATAGGACGTGAGTGCAATTCTTTCATGGTCCACTTTGTTTTACGTCATCAGTGTCGTCAACACGTTCTGCATCCATGCATTCATGTCTTCACACATTTCACCATGCACTTGTCCCTTCCACTGGCCCCTTTGCATGCCGTCTTCCTGGTGTGACTCGTGTTGTTGCTTCCTCCCTGGGGCAGGCAAAGGTGTGTACTGCACGTTCCGGATCTCATCTGCTGGCGATGACATATTATCTGTTCCTGGGGTAAGAAAGGTTCCGTTTTGTGGCACCTCATGTGTGGTGGCTGGGTTAACGCTGTGGTCATCCCCAGTTCCACCTCCTACTCGCCTGTCCAGTGGTTCAATCTCCATGAGGTCCCCCATGTTGGAAGGTGATGAGGGGCTCACAGCTCTGGCTGTGGCTCCCTGTGTCTCTTCCGTAAGCATGCTCTGTGACATCCGTACTTCCGCACCAGGTGGTTGGCTTGTGAGTGGGGCTCTCAGCACATTGACATCTGCGAACCCAGTAATCACTGTGCCAATTTGCCCATCTGGCCCCCGCACTTCCCCTCCAGAGAAAAAATAAGGATACTGGGAAGGCATAAGGAGGAGGCGGGGCATTAGGCATTTGTGAAGAAAAGACTGGTGGGTAAGTTGCTGAAAACTGTGTTCGGGCCAGCTTTCTTTCCCCTTTCTTTGAGGACAGCGTCTGTATCTGTCCTTCTAGCTTCTTATTTTCCTGTTGTAGATATGGTAAATGGACTGGTTCTTATATAACGCTTTTCTACTCATCTGAGCACTCAAAGCGCTTTACACAACTTGTGCATTCACTCATTCACACCCATTCACACAAGCACATCTTTCTAAGTGCTTTATAGCTAACATTCACACACATTCATACTCCGATGGATGCATCGGAGAGCAATTTGGGGTTAGTATCTTGCACAAGGATATTTGGCATGTAGACTAGGGTAAACCAGGAATCGAACCACCAACCTTCTGATCAGTGGATGACCTGCTCTACCACCTGAGCTACAGCCACCCCGTTCCTAGATCCTGATGAGATTTCATTATGCTCAACATCTCTTCATTTCTTTCTGTGTTCACCTCCTTTTGCTTATCAGGCTCAGTTTTCTCCATTTCCTCTTTCATCCAAGAGGAGGTTCCTTGACACATTATCATCCATTTGCAGCATTTTCTATGATCTTCTGTCAATGTCTTCATCTCTGCTTTGGTTTCCCTATTCACTGAACGGCCCAGTGTTTCTTGCTGCAGTTCCTTCAATCTCGTTTCACACTTCTCCCCTTCATTTTTGAAGACCACTTGCATAAGTTCCCTGACCTCCATAGTTTTGTGTTGTGCCTCACAGAGCTTCGCCACATATTCCTTCATGGCTCTGAATTCTTTGTCTGCTGCTTTCATTGTTCCTGGACAAGCCATATGAATAGCTTTGTTTAGTTGCTCCACTTGATCCTTCAGTGGCTTATATACTTTCTGTCCACTGGGTGTCGCAGATGAGCTGTCCGCCATCTTGTTTCCCTGCAATTCACAAAATGACCGCTGTTTGAGTCCACCCAGTAAGTTCCTGGGCAAGGTTTCCTGTTTGCTTTCAGAAGCAATGCAGCTGCTCCAACAGTCACTTCCTTTTTTCACTCACTTGGTGAAACGCACACAATAGTCAACCCAGTAATCTCAATGCCGCATTCACGCTGAAAGTCACTCACTTTGTTCTCTCAGTACTTTAATGCAGCTGCACACAGCTATTTACTGAGAAAGAGGAAGTAGGCCCAGTCAACCAAGGAACTGAGCAAATCTAAAACTCTGCTGGTTCAACAATAAACAAAAATGTCAAACTCAAGATCCACTATCTCAAGCTCAGCATCACCCACTTCAGCAATATATGTTGTCTTAAAGATAAACAACAAACAGGTGAACATAATCTTTTACTTTAACAGAACTAGACGTCAGATTGTTAAGTGCGTATGAGGCCTTTAACAATGTCACCGCGAAAAAAGGGAAGTTGACCGCACCCAACTTCAGCCTGTTATTTGATCTGGCAGATAAACAGGCTTTTGTTCTAAAATCTTTCCTTAATCTAAGCGCTGTACTAGGGCGTGATAAAGTCTTATACAATCCGTGAGGTACTGGGTAAAATCTACTTCATCTATGTCTGCCGTCGTAGAGAACTCATAGTGTGAGTTGACTGTCTCACAATAAACAAAATTATCCACCTGTATTCCAGCAGCTAGAAGTCTCAATTGAATCCTGAAAGACGATAAAATGAGTGTACCGTGCCAATCAGAAAAGGGGGAGTAGGGCTCGCCTTCACTTTCACCCATTAAATATTTATATGGCCTTAAATTCAAAAAAGCACTTAAATCTTCAAATATATTGTCTCAATATCCTTTAAAATTGAGATTCTAAATCCTGTCTCGTATGTCTGTGAAGGTTCTCAGTCATCCAGGTCATCGTAGTCAAAGGAGCTTGCAAAGAAAAGCGTCTGGACTTCTTTAAGTTGCTTGAAGACGTTTCACCTCTCATCCGAGAAGCTTCTTCAGTTCTAAGGTCAAATGGTGGAGAGTCCCAGATATAAACCTAGTGGGAGTGACCCCCCACAGAGGGACAAAAGGACCCCCTGATGATCCTCTAATCGCCTGAGCCAAGGTGTGAAACTGGGTGTGGGTCCCAATCAGCCAGAGTTTCGGGTGAGTTCATTGTGAAACCTGGCCCCACCTTATCATGCGAATTCCTGAGGTCAGATGGCCCAGGATGTGAGTGGGCGTTAAGGCGTCTGGGAAGGGATCTCAAAACTGGATTATAGATGGCAGACGTTGCACATTGAAGAGAACGGCAACCTCAACATCGAAGTTTACCGGAAGCCCACACACACAGACCAGTACCTCCTCTTTGACTCCCATCACCCTCTGGAACACAAACTTGGAGTAATTAGGACCCTACACCACCGGGCAGAACATGTTCCCTCTAAGCCTGAAGGAAAAAAGAAGGAACACACACATGTAAAGGAAGCACTCAAAACATGTGGTTATCCTAAATGGGCGTTCTTAAAGTCAGCAAAGAGGCACAGAAAAGAAGATCAGACACCAGCGAGGGAGGATAAGAAGGACAGACGCAACAACATTGTCATCCCCTATGTAGCCGGTGTATCAGAAAAACTCAGGAGAGTTTTCTCCAAGCATGACATCCCGGTGCATTTCAGACCCAGCAACACGCTCAGACAAAAACTGGTTCACCCGAAAGACAAAACTCCAAAACACAGACTTAACAATGTGGTGTATGCTGTACAGTGCAGCGAGGAATGCCCAGACCTCTACATTGGAGAGACCAAACAGCCACTTCACAAGCGCATGGCACAACACAGAAGAGCCACCTCCACAGGACAAGACTCAGCAGTCCATCTGCATCTTAAGGATAAAGGACACTCTTTCGAGGATGCCAATGTTCACATTTTGGACAGAGAGGACAGATGGTTTGAAAGAGGAGTGAAAGAAGCCATCTATGTCCACTGTGAGCGACCATCTTTGAACAGAGGCGGGTTTACGACACCAACTCTCTGCCATCTATAATCCAGTTTTGAGTTCCCTCCCCAGACGCCTTAATGCCCACTCACATCCTGGGCCATCTGACCTCAGGAATTCGCATGATAAGGTGGGGCCAGGTTTCACAATGAGCACACCCGAAACCCTGGCTGATTGGGACCCACACCCAATTTCACACCTTGGCTCAGGCGATTAGAGGATCATCAGTGGGTCCTTTTGTCCCTCTTTGGGGGGAAACTCCCACTAGGTTTAAATCTGGGACTCCCCACCATTTGACCTTAGAACTGAAGAAGCTTCTCGGGTGAGAGGTGAAACGTCTTCAAGCAACTTGAAGAAGTCCAGACGCTTTTCTTTGCAAGCTCCTTTGACTAAATCCTGTCTCATTTACTACTGAAGTTCTGGTTCAATGGACACATGTCGCAGTTTTAAAATTAAAAAGAGGAAGTAAGTCACACCCAAGAAGTGCTTGTGTTTTAATGTGTGTGTTTTCAAACAAAGAAAAGGTGAAGATATATGATAAGTTTTCCTCAATTTAAACAGAATATGGCATTAAATGTCCTTTTGTAATTACTGTTCTTCCTTAAACATGATAAATGATCTCTAGGTCATAAATTTGGGACTTATAAACCCGATATAAGTACACACAATGCATCAAGTATGGAGAACATGCAGCCTCAGTGTTTAAAATTGTCCACACAATTTAAAAACTATTTCTGTCGTTTATTTGCCCAAGCACTTTATCAAATAACTCTCAGGAGACCCAACAATATTCAGCACATGTATTTCACCGCAGCCAGTGATGAGTTAAAAACAGTTTTCTGTGTCAGTTCAATCAACCTTGACTTATGTAGTAGACCACGGCGGATCTAACACAGACTCGTATCAAGGAAAACACAGCCAGTATTGATTCTTCAAATGGACCGCGGCAGATCCAGAATCATTTATCAGCATTCACAGTGACAAAGCCAACATTGATTATTCTTTTGGACCTCGGCAGATCCATTAAAATTCGTGCAAATATATCAACCATTCACTGATTTATTTCTTTTTAGACCGCGGCGGGTCCACCAATGTCAACACAACTGTAGACCCAGAAATACACAACTGATTCTTCACGTGTATCAAAACACTCAGAGTTAATTACTTCATCACAATAAACATTGATTTTCCTTCAAAATCAATGTACCATAAACTCAACATCATAAGTGACTCTATTCTCATACAGTCTTGAACACCTTGACAACACCAGGTGTTCTTCTGTCGGACTTCCACGTCCGAAATTACTCTTTTTTTACTCACAAATAAGTGTATCTCAAAATGACCCTCTTGATCATTAGCTATTTTTAACACCAAGGCCACAACTCTTGGCAGTGCCACCTGGAATATGACCACGCCGGGTCTCCCATCGGACGTCGCCAATAGGGAGGAGTTTTCAAACTCGTGACTTCACACTTATTTTACCATAAACTGACCAATAACGTTTATATTGTCTTCTTCTTAATCACACATTGGTCTCTTTTCTCTTCTACCATGAAATATCATATTACTTTTACTCAGTACATTCTCAAAGCTTCTCATTATCCTTACTTCAAAGCTTCTCATTACTTCTTATAAAACTCCAAACAGAAATCAACCAATAATTCCTTGACTACAATTTTAGAATAACAATCCAATACAGCACAATTTCAGTTTAATTTCAGTTCATTGCAGGTCATGGTCGAATGAAGTTCAGCTGCCACTGACACAGGAGGGTTTGTTAGCCTATCTACTGTAGAAAATAAGACCCGAGAATTATGACTGTTTTTGGTGATGTCAGAGAAGTAGGACCTCCTTGCACTCCTCGGTTGTAAATTATAATTGTGAAATTTCTCTTTATAGCTTTCATGCACTCTCTTTTTTCATTTTTCACCAGTGTGGAATTTTTGGTCACAATAACCCAACTTACGAACCTATGGCTTTTACCCAGAAGTTGAGTTATGAAAAAACCCCAGCCTTTTTTAGGGTTTGGGTTGGCCACCATGACTGTCAGCCTGTGAATTGTTTTCTCCGACCGAGTAGATTTAAATAAACTAAACAGGTATATATTAGCATGATGTCACAGAGCTGGTGTCCCACATTTAGGAGGGATCATGTTGGGGGTGGGGGGGCTATTGCATTAAAAACTGCATTATTTCTATCACAGTAACTAAAGGACTATACAGAAATGATTGGTCTGTGTTTTGAAAATCATGCTTCTGTGGGGGCTAAGTGAACTCAAAAGGATCAGTTATAATGCTGAGGATCAGCTCTTTTTTTTCTTATCTGTCAGCAAAATCAGCTTTTTGCCTTAAAAAAACCAATAAAAGCTTTTATTTCGGAGTTTGCAAGTGCTTTGGAGTTTTCACGTGCTTTGGCGTTTGTACGGGTTTGGAAGTTTTTACGTACTCTGTCTCTAGGGGCCACCATTAATATAATTTTATTTATTCCCTCCACATAAAATGTAAAAAATAAATTTAAAAATACAATAACCAACTATATACATTTCAATTTTTAACTTAACAATTTTCAGCTTTTTCCTTTTAAACAATTTTAAAGTGAAAAAAAACCCTGCAAACCACAAAACATTAAAATATATAAATAAAATTTGCAAAACAAAAAGAAGAAGCACATTCTCTGTCATATAAGCCTGGGATGATTTTTTGGGCAGAGTGTTTTACCACTTGGAATTGCATACATAGCATTCACTGCATGAATAAACTTTCTGAATCCTTTATTATCTGCAACTGAAAATAATTATGGATGATTACTATACCTTTATAATGTGATGATGTTGTGTCTTGTTGTTGTCTCTGGTTTTCTTTCTCTCTCTGCTTTGACTCTAGGGGCCACTGTTTATAGTTATATATAAACATATATAAATAAAACCATTTTTTTTACATTGGCAATTTGTTTTTTGCATAATTTTATATTATACTTAATAATAAATTAATTAAAGAAAGAAAAACAACCTGAAGAGCTGGCTCTTTTTGGTGAGCTGAGCTGAAAGACCTGGTTTTCGAAAAAGATTTAGAATTCCCATCACTCGTGTACACTGCTACAAAACAGCACAAGAGAAGGAGGATTTAGTGTTTGTGTTACTACTAGTGTTAAACAAGAAGAGATCCCAGATGGTACATGGCACACATGTGTCACTCCATCTTTCTTTAAGCTTAACAAGTGAACCGTCAGCTCGTTCAAACAAATGTTACAGTCCTTTTGGCTCGACACCACAGAACAGAGGCAGCAATATAACATAGCTGACATTAACAGTGCAGTGAATCCTGCTTGTGCCGTGTTTTTCAGGACTGCAAACCGAGCAGCATCCACTGACTTTCAACTTGTTGTGTTGGTGGATATATTACTGACTTTAATTATGCTTAAAATCATCATATTCTCTGTAAGATTAAGGTTGACTATTTAACGACATATATTTTAAAGTAAATGTGTGAAGAGGACTCTCCATTTACATGAACAAATTGGAGTCTATTAGATAGATATGATACAAACCACTGCAACGTAGTACCTGTAATACCTACAGCATGTTCTAATCTTGCTAATAGAATATTATGGTCAACAGTATTGAACACTGAACTGAGGTCTATCAGGACAAGCACAGAGACGAGTACACTGTCAGAGGCCATATGAAGGTCATTTGTAACCTTCACTAAAGCTGTTTCTGTGCTGTGATGAGCTCTGAACCCTGACTGAAACTCGTGAAATATGCCATTCCTCTGCAGATGATCTGTTAGCTGTTTGACAACTACACTTTCATGAATGTTTGATATGAAAGGAAGGTTGAAGATGGGCCTATAATTAGCTAAGAATGCCAGGTCTACAGATGGCTTTTTAAGTAAAGGTTTAACTACTGCCAGCTTGGAGGCCTGTGCCACATAGCTGATTATTAGATATAGGTTGATCAGATTTAAGACTAAGCATTAATTAATGGCAGGACTTCTTTGAGCAGTTTTGTAGGAATGGGGTCTAAAAGACACGTTGAAGGTTTGAAAAAAGTAATTATTGAAGTTAACTCAGAAAGATCAATTGGAGAAAAAGAAATTCATAAAGTCAATACTAGTTATAGGTAAAGGAATCCTTGGTTCTGACTCTTTGTCAGCCAAGACACCGTCCTGAAAAGAAACCTGGGCTCGCGTTTAACTTCATCAAGATGATCTAGCTTCACCTAGTGTTTTTCTATAGACCATAAAGCTTTTTTACAGGTTAAATAATGATCTTTTAAATTAGTAGGACACCAATTGTGGGTTATCTGCTTTAAGGAGCGTGTTTGAGAGTTATAGAAGACAGTCAGGTACTTCTGATTTGAGGCTATCTTTTTCAGAGGACCTACATTATTCAGAGTCATATGCAGTGAGGATGTAAAACTACTAACAAAATAATAGACCCCTACGGGAGAAGTGTTCAGGTATCTGTTCTGGAATCTGTTGACGCAATGTATTGAAGAAGATAACAGTGGAGGAATTATATCCTTAACTTAGATACAGAACTTTCAGAAAGACATTGATTGTAATGAAATCTACTCCCCACTGCTGTGTAATCCATGATTGTAAATTTCATGTTATTGGGAAATACAGGTCCTTCTCAAAAAAATAGCATATTGTGATAAAGTTCATTATTTCCTGTAATGTACTGATAAACATTAGACTTTCATATATTTTAGACTCATTACACACAACTGAAGTAGTTCAAGCCTTTCATTGTTTTAATATTGATGATTTTGGCATACATAACTCATGAAAACCCAAAATTCCTATCTCAAAAAATTAGCATATTTCATCCGACCAATAAAAGAAAAATGTTTTTAATACAAAAAAAGTCAACTTTCAAATAACTAATAATAATAATAATAATGGATGCACTCAATACTTGGTTGGGAATCCTTTTGCAGAAATGACTGCTTCAATGCGGCGTGGCATGGAGGCAATCAGCCTGTGGCACTGCTGAGGTGTTATGGAGGCCCAGGATGCTTCGATAGCGGCCTTAAGCTCATCCAGAGTGTTGGGTCTTGCGTCTCTCAACTTTCTCTTCACAATATCCCACAGATTCTCTATGGGGTTCAGGTCAGGAGAGTTGGCAGGCCAATTGAGCACAGTAATACCATGGTCAGTAAACCATTTACCAGTGGTTTTGGCACTGTGAGCATCATTGTGAGCATTCATCTCCATAAAGCTTTTCAGCAGATGGATGCATGAAGTGCTCCAAAATCTCCTGATAGCTAGCTGCATTGACCCTGCCCTTGATAAAACACAGTGGACCAACACCGACAGCTGACATGGCCCCCCAGACCATCACTGACTGTGGGTACTTGACACTGGACTTCAGGCATTTTGGTATTTCCCTCTGCCCAGTCTTCCTCCAGACTCTGGCACCTTGATTTCTGAAGGACATGCAAAAGTTGCTTTCATCCAAAAAAAGTACTTTGGACCACTTAGCAACAGTCCAGTGCTGCTTCTCTGTAGCTCAGGTCAGGCGCTTCTGCCGCTGTTTCTGGTTCAAAAGTGGCTTGACCTGGGGAATGTGGCACCTGTAGCCCATTTCCTGCACACGCCTGTACACGGTGGCTCTGGATGTTTCTACTCCAGACTCCACTTCTTCTGCAGGTCCCCCAAGGTCTGGAATCGGTTCTTCTCCACAATCTTCCTCAGGGTCCGGTCACCTCTTCTCATTGTGCAGCTTTTTCTGCCACACTTTTTCCTTCCCACAGACTTCCCACTGAGGTGCCTTGATACAGCACTCTGGGAACAGCGTATTCTTTCAGAAATTTCTTTCTGTGTCTTACTCTCTTGCTTGAGGCTGTCAATGATGGCCTTCTGGACAGCAGTCAGGTCGGCAGTCTTACCCATGATTTCGGTTTTCAGTAATGAACCAGGCTGGGAGTTTTGAAAAGCCTCAGGAATATTTTGCAGGTGTTTAGAGTTAATTCGTTGATTCAGATGGTTAGGTTAATAGCTCGTTTAGAGAACCTTTTCATGATATGCTAACTTTTTGAGATAGGAATTTTGGGTTTTCATGAGTTCTGTATGCCAAAATCATCAATATTAAAACAATGAAAGGCTTGAACTACTTCAGTTGTGTGTAATGAATCTAAAGTCTATGAAAGTCTACTGTTTATCAGTACATTACAGGAAATAATGAACTTTATCACAATATGCTACTTTTTGAGAAGGACCTGTAGATAAACAGACAAAAGAAGGTTTTCAGGAAAAACTCTTAAAAATTAGTTTCTAAGCCATATGTGAGAACAAGGTCTAGAGTGTTATTAAAGTGGTGGGTGTTGTTCTTTTACAATTTCAGAGAACCCAGCTAAGTCTAATGCTGGATTTAATGCCATGTTGGGACATTCATTTTCATTATTGTATGTTAAAGTCACCCACACACACACCACAATAATTATGTTCAGCATTAAATCAGATTTTTTAAAAATCAGATATAAACTCTAAGGGTCAAGTGGATGACATTTAACAAATAAAACTATGGTGGACAAGGCTAAGCTAATATATTCAAAATCTGTCTGGGTCTTTGGTTGATTAATAAGCTAGAGTGGAAGAATGCTGCCATTCCTCTTGATTCTTGATTCATTTAAACTAACACAATCGTCTTGTTGTAATCAAATGTATAGCTGACTATTGGAAAACAGCTGAGTTACAGCTATTTAGCAGCTCTTTATTCACATCTGAAACAGCAGATAATGAAATATGGAAGCCAGAATCATATATTTGATCAAAGGTTGTTGAGCTGAGAAAGGAGCTAACAGTGTCTCAGAAGGCTAATGTTTGTATTTAGTTGGGGGACATTGTAATGTGTAACTGGGTTACCCCTCACAGTGATCTTAATTAGACCTCAACTACTGTAGATGACGTAATGCTTAAGGTTTGAGGTCTGTAAAGCATCAGATTTCTAATGTATCTGAGATACAATTTAAATACTTAAAAACTTTTGACTCTAAAGCTCTCTGGTGATTGATGCTACAGCACAGCAGGAAAAACTCAAAGCAAAACACAAAACTGAACAGTTGATTCTCTGTGGGATCAGTTGAACTTTTGAAAATTTACAATGATGAGTAGTCACCTAAATCACTTTGCTAAAATATAATTTACTGGATCACTAATCTGTCCTTGAATTAGTTCTTTATGATTCCTCCACAGATTGAACCAGGAGAGCTCAGAGGTTCCCTTTGGTCAGTCTGCCCTGCAGCATCAAACAGACCTGGACTCCATATTTAAGGTCTGTACATGTACAACAACTACTTTTACATCTATTCTATTCACAGTCATTTCCATGCTGCTCTTTGTAGACCAGTGGATTGTCAGTGTGTCCAACATGGATCTGATGTTTGGCTCCATGATTTCTGTGTGATTGGGTCATTCATAAAAAATTATGTTCCAGCTTCTTAAGGATGACATCATCACATTTGTGAACAATGAGCTGACGAAGATCCAGAAGGTTCTGAGTCCAGATTACCCACAATGCTTAGAGAGTCAGTGGGAGGATGATGAAGCATGGAAGAAGAGCAGAGAGGCATTTATAAAGATCACACAGGTCTTCCTAAGGAGAATGAATCAGGAGAAGATGGCTGACCATCTGCAGAGCAGTAAGAGGATTTCTTCAAAGATTTATGCTGCTGGATCACTTATGTTTCAACTGATCAGTGTTGGGAAGGTTACTTTTAAAATGTATTCCACTACAGATTACAGAATACATGCCCCAAAATCTACAGTATTTTGTAATGTATGCAGTTAAGTTACAGTGGAAACTATATATTGAAGCAGTATTTCAGCAAAGGCCATAATAATCCAGCTGCTATTAAAATGTGCTAGATCATAGGGTTTTATGTTTTGCTTGTAACGTCATACGTGCCTGCCCAGTGACAGTCAGAGCAAGATGTAGGAAAATACATTTTCTAGCGCTTACTTGTTGTGTATTTTGTTTTCTGTATTTAATAACAGGCCAGTATATCGAAGGCCACCTTTGAGTTATAAACTGTGTCATAGGTTATTAGATTGTTTAGCAAGACTGAAAACTGTGCAGAACAGGAAGCTTTGTGCAGAGTTGCAGAGGACATCGCCTATTTTTATGCTGCTAAAAGGGAACAACAGGAAACCGCGGGGTGAAAGGAGTTAAGAAAAGTTAAGAGAATCTTAATGAGACTAACGTATTCTGAATACTTTGGATTACTTAATATATTGTCATACTTTTTACAACTACACAAATGTACTATTTCTGTGTGATTTATTACCATTACTGAAGGCTACATGTCATATCAATACCAACTAGATTTTAAATTTTAAAATAAAATGAGTAATAGTAGGGGTGGACATCAGGTAAGGCTGCACTTTTTACAGTGATCTCGTACAGAAAACTATTTCTATATTCATAATAGGTTTTCTTTTTAATATATATATATATATGAGCCTCCACATCATGTGCCACATCCCAGTCTTCTGCTGGATCACTGCTACAGTTCTGGAGGATGTGCTGGAAACCAGAGAGGGAGGACAGCTGCCCAAGACCCTGACTGAGATGTACATCCACTTCCTGGTGGTTCAGGCCAAAGTGAAGAAGGTCAAGTATGATGGAGGAGCTGAGACAGATCCACAC
>NW_024583069.1:142732-144996 GCF_018398535.1 Haplochromis burtoni | reverse complement strand
CTTGGAGTCCAGAGAGCAGGAAGATGATTGAGTCTCTGGGAAAACTGGCTTTTGATCAGCTGCAGAAAGGAAACCTGATCATCTATGAATCAGACCTAAAAGAGTGTGGCATTGACATCGCAGCCACCTCACTGCACTCAGGAGTGTTCACACAGATCTTTAAAGAGGAGAGAGGACTGTACCAGAACAAGGTGTTCTGCTTCATCCATCTGAGTGTTCAAGAGTTTCTGGCTGCTGTTCATGTCCATCTGACCCTGATCACCTCTGGACTCAATCTGATGGATAAACAAAACACCTCAAAGTGGTCTAATTTACTTTACAAATCAAACCTAGAGTCTCTCCACCAGAGTGCCGTGAAGAAGGCCTTACAGAGTCCAAATGGACACCTGGACTTGTTCCTCCGCTTCCTCCTAGGTCTTTCACTGCAGAACAATCAGACTCTCCTAGAAGGTCTGCTGACACAGACAGGAAGTAGCTCACAGACCAATCAGGAAACAGTCCAGTACATCAAGAAGAAGCTCACTAAGAATCTGCCTGCAGAGAAAAGCATCAATCTGTTCCACTGTCTGGGTGAACTGAATGATCATTCTCTAGTGGAGGAGATCCAACAGTCCCTGAAATCAGGAAGTCTCTCCACAGATAAACTGTCTCCTGCTCAGTGGTCAGCTTTGGTCTTTATCTTGCTGTCATCAGAAAAAGATCTGGATGTGTTTGACCTGAAAAAATACTCTGCTTCAGAGGAGGCTCTTCTGAGGCTGCTGCCAGTGGTCAAAGCCTCCAACAAAGCTCTGTAAGTACATTTGTACTCATGTCTTTATTTTTTAACATCCAACTGTGTCAGTAATTTATTTCACCAGGCTTTCTGTCTTTGTATGAATTTGTATCCTAAAGCTTTGGACTTTCTTGAATACAACTGTAACCTCTTTGATCGCTCAAGAACTCGGTGTACCTGAGATGCTGAATCATCACTGCTGCTGTTGTGTTATCAGTCTTTGTTTAAAAACTGGGGCTACATGTGCCTGATGTTGTAATACTTTACCTTCCCATGCATGCTCCTAGATACATTTCTACTGCAGGTATATTTTTAGTCACAAATGTTGGTGAAACACTTGCTTTTACATTCAGGAAGGCTCATGCATTAAACAAAGCCTTTGCCTTTGAATTACTCAGTGAATCATTGCAGCCATAGAATCATCCTTAGTCACACTTTTTAAGCTCAGATTTCTGGGCACTTCCCAGGATTTACTGAGCAGTATTTCACCCACCTCTCTCCTTTCCATGTGTTCATGTCCCACTGTTAAATTGAATTGATTACTAAACTCTGTTTAACTCTTCCAAAGTGTGTTTTTTGTTTCTTTGTTTTTTCTGGCCTGCTCTCTTCCCTCACTCCAAACTGGTTGCAGCAGATGGTTGTCCCTCCCTGAACCTGTTTCTCTTCCAGTTTTTCTTTCACACTGTTGCCAAGTGTGCATTGTCACAATGTTGGTACGGACTGAAATGGAAACCAGGGGTTCCATTACCCTTACTTTTATTTTTATTAATTGACTGACTATTTAAAAACTATAATGAAGAAAAACACATTGGTCGATACTGATTTATTAGGCTTATTTGGGTTAGTATTTAAGTGACTGTTCATGAAAGGTGAAGAAACGGGGGACTGGCTATCCTACCCGTGTCAGGAAAAGAACCCAAGTTAAAGGTTCCTTAGTCTACGATTACCTGGATGACTGAGAACCTTCACAGACAACCCAAGTTAAAGCTGTTCCCATTTACTCATTTGTCTGTAACCTAAATTCTTTGTATATGTAAAAAGAGAAGTGGTAACAGTACTCGTCTGTCCTGCTTGCTTCTGTTGCAGGATGTGGAGCAAAAGTGTAAAAGCAGTTCAATCACCAGCTTATGAGCTCATGGAGCAAACCAATGTGCCAGGCTAGGGGAGTGTGGTTAAGTTGTAATGTGTATAGAAGTGGTTGAAGTCTATATGTTTTTGAGTTATTTATAGGACTTGTCATTTGGTTTGCTGACCCCCAGCTTTGGTCTATTCCAGATGGTCACCTGAATGGTAGAGTATAAAAGGGGGACATTTGGTTTTTAGAAGGGTTGGTTTCTTTGGTCTGTCAACACGTGTTCTCTTTAATAAAGTTAGGGTTAGGGTTAGGGAATTTGATGGATACATTTTACTCTAGTCTTGTGTCTTGGACAGTCTCGGTCGTTGTGTCCTTGGGCAAGACACTTCACCCGTTGCCTACTGGTGGTGGTCAGAG
>NW_024583069.1:127574-131470 GCF_018398535.1 Haplochromis burtoni | reverse complement strand
GTTTTTCTCTGTATCTATGAAGCGCCTTGAGGCGACTTTTGTTGTGATTTGGCGCTATATAAATAAAATTGAATTAAATTGATTCACATTGTGGATATATGCAGACACAATGTTACAAATATGAAAATGCATATCACAGCGGATAGTAACCACATTACTTTCAGATGAGTTCAATCATCAGTAGAAAAGAGACAGAGGGAGAGGGCGTCTGTGCTGTTCCTGTTAGCAGTCTCATCACCTTTGGTGATAAGACCCACCGCTGTAGTTTTGTCCGCATACTTAACAATAATGTTGGAGTTGCTAGTGGCCGTGTAGAGTACAGGTGAGAGCTTAGTACACACCCCTGAGTACCAGTGTTCAATATGATGGGGGATGAGGTAATGCTGCCTAGTCTGACCACTTGATATCTGTCAGACAGGAAGTTAAGGATCCAGCTGCAGAGAGAGCTGCTCAATCCTGCAGTTTCCTGTCCAGCATTGAGGGAACCATGGTGTTGAATGCTGAGCTGTAGTCTACAAACAGCATTCTCACACACGTGTCTCTCTTCTCCAGGGGTGAGAGACCAGTATGTAGTGTCAGGACTATGGGGTCATCAATGGACCTGTTGTGGCAGTATGCGAATTGTAGAGGGTCCAGTGAGTCAGGTAGTGCAGAGCAGATGAAGTATGATGCTCATGATGGGGGGCCACGGCTACTGGTTGTGAGACTTTAAGTGATGAGATGGTGGAGGATCTGGGTACAGGGACGATGGTGGCCATTTTGAAGCAGGCTGGGACTACAGACAGAGAGAGGGAAAGGTTGAAGATGTGTGTAAACACTCCAGCCAGCTGAGCCACGCAAGTGATTTGAGACACGGCCGGGGGATCCCCTCTGAACCATTAGCTTTGCCTGTGTTCACCTTCCTGTAACACTTCCGCACATCCTTCTCAGACACACTGTGCACACAGACGTCCTCCGCGGTGCGCACATTGTCTGGTCTCATGGTGTTTGCTGTGTCAAATCTAGCATAGAATTCATTTAAATCCTGACACAGAAAGTGGATTTCCCTCTAAAGTCTGCGATTGTGTTTAATCCCTGCCAAATACTAAGAGGGTCGTCAAATTGTTGTTCCACGCTGTCCCTGTACTCATGTTTAGCTGCTTTGATCATCTTGGTAATGTGCATGTTTGTAGTCTGATGTGTTTGCGGAGGCCAAAGCAGAGCTCTGTGCCACCAGTGACGTGGGAACATCACTGTTAATCCATAGTTTTTGATTTGGGTAGACTTTAACTGTTCTGGATGGGACGATATCTTCCACACATTTTCTGATAAATCCACAGACTGAGTCTGTGTACTCGTCGATGTCATCAGCAGCCATAGGAAACATTTCCCATTCTGCGTGATCAAAACAGTCCCGCAACATGAACTCTGATTGGTCCAACCAACGGTGCACTGCCCTCAGGGTTGGAGCTTCGTGTTTCAGCTTCTGCCTATAGGCGGACAGGAGCAGGATGGAGTGATGAGATGATTGGCTGAATGGGGCGCGGGGGAGGGCTTTGTACACATCATGGAGGGAGGTGTAACAGTGGTCAAGTAGCTGGTCTACTCGAGTGTTGAAATGAATGTGTTGGTGGAGTTTTGGTGAAACTTTCTTCAGGTTTCCTTTGTTAAAGTCCCCGATCATGATAAACGCCACATCTGGCTGCATGGTTTCCTCACTGCTGATTGCACTGTACAGTTCCCTGAGTGGTCAGTCAGTTTCGGCATATGGGGGAATGTAAACAGTTTTAATCTAATCACCGCTGTAAATTCCCTCAGTAGCCAGAATGGCCGCCACTTTATCATCAGGTACTCCAGTTCTGGTGAGCAGAAGAATTTGACCAGGTGCACGTTCCCATAATTACACCAGGTGTTGTTGATCATCAAACATACATCACCACCTCTACATTTCCTAGTTAGCTCCTGTGACCTGTCCATGCAGTGCACGGAGAACCCTGACAGTTGTATGACGGAGTCTGGTACCTTGTCTGATAGCCAGGTTTCTGTGAGGCAGATCACGCAGCAGTCCCACATCTCTCGCTGGATTGAGATCTGTGCCTGAAGCTCGCATAGCTTGTTCTTCAGAGACGACACATTGTCAGTAATAAACTGGGGAGCAGTGGTCTGTTAGTGCCGTACCAAAACTGCCCAACCAGAACGCCAGATCTTCTCCCTCTGCATCGGCATGTGTGGCCTCCAGGGGCCCAGAACAAAGGCATCTCAGATTAGATGACTGGGGGTTTGCAAATGGAGGGTCTGTGTTGCAAAATTTGAACTCTGGAAAAATGATGAGAAAGTCCATCTCTTATGTCCAGTAAGGTTTGTCGGTCGTGCATAGGGAGACATGTGACACTTGTGTTTCAATTAAGCTATTTAGTTAACTTTTAATTGTATGTCATGCCGTCATTTAAAAAAAATGTTTCATTGGCTAATTTAATTTTTTTTTTTTTTTCAGATTAAGTGGCTGTAAACTCTCAGAGAGAAGCTGTGATGCTCTGTCCTCAGTTCTAAACTCACAGTCCTCTTGTCTGAAAGAGCTGGACCTGACTAGCAATGACCTACGGGATTCAGGAGTGAAGTATCTGTCTGCTGCACTGCAGAGTCCACATTGTACATTGAAAACTCTCAGGTCAGGATCCAAACATTCCCATTTAAAGTCTGATTATATCATTCTTTTTTTTTAATTATCTCTTTTATTGAGACAGCAGTTGAACATAACAGTAGTATGCCTTTTTACACTTTCTTTCCTGTCACGTTTTTAACTTATAATTAAAAAAAACAAAGGAAAAAAGTAAAAGAAAAAAAAAGAAAAGGGAGAAAAAAAGGGACTTGGGTTAGGAGGCAGCAGGGCAGGTAGGTTTACATAATACTCAGGGTTGTAACGTCTTATACAAAATCACACCATCCCTCTGAGGTTTAAGAGAAAATGACACTTTTTCCATCGTATAGATATCTTGTACAGAATGTATCCAGTCTTCCATCGTTGGTGGTTCAGGCTTAAGCCATCTTCTCGTAAGAGGCTTTTTACTTGCGGCCAGTAGGATATACAGGAGTCTTCTGTCGGTGGAATTCAGTTTATCCACTGGTACATTGCACAGAAATATGGTCTCAAAAGATGAAGGAAAAACAGATGAATAAACATTTTGTAAATGATCATGGATTAGAGACCAATACTGGCGAATAACTTTACAGTCCCAAAAGATGTGGAAATGGTTAGCTCCGTCTCCCCCACATCGCCAACATTTATCACCAATTCCTCGATATCTTTGTTGAGCAGGGGTAATGAAAAATCTCATGATGCTTTTCCAGCAAAATTCATGCCAAACATTAGACCCAGTGGTAGCCCACTGTATCTTGCATGTCTGAGCCCAACACTTCTCTGTAATTGACAAATTACCCTCCTTTTCCCACTTCGCTTTAATATACACAGTGCTGTCGTTTTTACACAGCAGGATGCTGTTATATAATTTGGAAATGATTTTACTTTGCGCTCCAGATTTGGTTAGTAATAAGAATGTTTCTACAAATTGTAATTCATTTAGGTTCACTTTTGATTAAAATAATTTCTGACCTGTAGATATCTAAAAAAGTCATCTGACCCTAAGTCATGTTTATTCCTTAAAGATTCAAAGCTTTGAAATGCTCCCTTATGGACAAATGAATAATAATTAGTTATACCTTTTGAAATCCAGTTTTTGAATCTATCATATTGATTTGGAATAAAATCTGAATCATATGCAAACCATCTTAAAACCTTAGAGGCATTTTCCAAACCACCAATTTTTATTACTTCTTTCCAAGCAGATATCATTATTTATAGTATAGGTTTATCTGCCATATGTATTTTATTCTGCAATTTTATGTCCGATATTAAAGCT
>NW_024583069.1:111599-126689 GCF_018398535.1 Haplochromis burtoni | reverse complement strand
ATCCACTGACTTAATGGTTCTATAAACAAAGCAAAAAGCAGCGATGAAATGCAGCAACCCTGTCGTGTCCCTTGTTCCAATATAAATGGTTCGGTGAGGTCTCCATTGATTTTGATTTTAGCTGTTGGTTTGTTGTATAGCCCTGAAATAATATCAATTATAGATTTATCAAAATTAAACTTCTCAAGCACTTTGTATAAAAAGGACCATCTCACTGAGCTGAACGCCTTCTCAGCGTCTAAACTTAACACTAAGGTCTCTAATTTTTGTTTGTCAACTTGCCTCAATGTGTGCAAAACCTTTCTGATGTTCTCCTGGGCCTGTCTCTGTTTAATGAAACCTGTTTGGTCATTATGTATTAACCTAGTATCATTTCTAGTCTCTTAGAGATAATAGATGTAAACAACTTATAGTCAATATTCAATACAGTGATTGGGCGATAGTTACCACATTCTAATTTATCTTTTCCTTCTTTTGGTATAATGGAAATTATTGCTTCCCTCCATGAAGAAGGGATAGTTTTCTTTTCCATTACCCAATTAAATGTCTTTTTCATGGTGGGAATCAAATGATCCTGCATTATTTTATACCATTCTGGGCCGAACCCATCTGGCCCCGCCATTTTCCCTCCCTTTAGTCTTTTAATTGCCAAATAAATTTCTTCTTTAGTTGTTGTGGACAACAGCATTTTATTTTGTTCCTCCGTCACACCTTGCAACTTTAGACCTGACAGGAAAGTATTGACAATAGAATTGCTATCTACAAAGCGTTGGGAGTAAAGTATTCTGTAGTAATTCTGGAAGCATAGTTTAATTTTCCCCAGTTCAGTTTCTTTTTGTCCATTAAGAGGATTCTTTACTCTATGTATAGTCCTCTCTGCTAGTTGCTTCCTAAGTTTAAGAGACAGAAGTCTTAGTGATTTCCTCCCTACCTCGCATTGCTGTTGTTTAATAAAAACGAGTTTCTTCTGTATATCCATCGTATTTAGATCATCTTTCTTAAGTTTTATTATGTTAGATTTAATATCATCATCCAGCGTCACAGAATGTAGATGTTGTAGCTCTAACAATTTGTCTTCTAATTGACAGCGGTTTTCCCACCTTCATTTTTTTCAGATAAGAGGATATACTAATTATTTTTCCTCTAATCACTGCCTTCAGTGCATCCCATAATATTCCTGGAGATACCTCCTCATTTTCATTATACTCTAAATAAGTTTCCATTTCCTCTTTCAAACTCTCTTTAATATTTGGATAATTTAAGATGTTTGTATTCAGCCTCCATAAGGTTGATCTATTTTTATACTTTATTGATCTATTTGTATACTTTATTTTTATACTTTCTATCATTTGGGTGAAAATCTCTCCACACATCTAGTAGTCCAAAATCGTCCATAAAGTGCACCATTCTTCTTCCAATACTCCTCTGATCGCCTTTTCCATTTGAAGAGTCTAGTTTGGCATTTAATGTCACATTAAAGTCACCACCGCAAATGAAAATTCCCTGACTCCTTGTTGTTGCCTAATTCAAAATCTGCCCATATAAGGACCAATCACTGCCTGGGGGAATATACACATTTAAGAGAGTAATCATAATACCCTGAATTTTAGCAGTTATCAATTTAAATCTGCCTTCCTTATCTTTATATTCCGAAATATGTTCATAGTTCAAAGCTGAGGATATGAAAATTGCCACCCCCCTTCGCCTTCCAGAACTATGGGAAGAATAGAAGACATGTTTATAACCTAATTTGTTAAGTTTTGCATGATCTTTGTCAGCTAGATGTGTGACAGGGGATTTCTTTAAATCACCCCGTAGTTCTTCAGCTAAGACACCTGAGTTAGAAAACACAAACACTGCAGTTGTCTTTACTTGCAAGGGCAGTCATAGACACACGAACTGTGTCTCATCACTGCCTGCGTTCTTTATTTATACTTTTCTGTATGTCTGTGTGTGTGTGTGTGTGTGTACAAAAATAACAACGTCACTCAGAATCAACAAAATCAGCACTTTCACAAGCACGCTCTGCAAAAGCCTGCGCTTCCTGTCTACTTTGCACAGAGTATACTCAGAGCAATGGGTTTTTTCCCTTTTCTACATCTGCATGTTGTCGGAAAGAGCTGCGGTTTTTCTTCTCTACATCTAACTGTTCTCTGAAAACAGGAAGTGGTTTCTAGCTGAATAAGTTCATCACAAAAGTTATTAGGTGAAAAGTCACGTAGACATGTAGATTGCTTAGTGAACAGAAAAAGCACATTTCATGAAGCTGATCACATTATATAAAAACAATTTCCCTTTGACATTCCCTCATGTTGAACAGAAAAATGAAATGTACAAGTCATCAGTAAGTAACTACTTGTCTTTCACATTTTCAGTTACTACATAATTAGTTGCACTTCATCTTTATCTTATAAATAGGAAAAGAAGTCTTCATGATCTTCATCGGTTTGTAGTACATCTGCGTATGCTGTGAGTGATAAACTCATCATCTGTGAAATGACAGCTTTTAAACAAGGAATAACACAAGTAAAGAAAATAAAAATAAAATAAAATAAAATAAAATAAAATAAAACTCCAACGCCGATCAACAGTCTCTATGGCATCTGAAGCCATGTTTAAAGAATGTACATTATCTGGTATGTAGGTGCAGCACATGGTGTTAAATAAGACACACAATCCTCCTTTCTGGATTTTCTGAGAGCATGTTTTCGGACTCCTGTCCACGGGGAAGAGTGAGTTGAGTACCTTTTGTCCAGTTGTCCAGAGTTGAATTCTTCAGGTACGTTGATTCCCCAGATTGAGTCATGTGGTCTGACTGTTGAAGTTGAGCGTTTTTTCCTGGATGAGGATTGTACTGGAACTGTTTGTATGTTATTTCTCCAGCCCCATAGGGGGCGCAGGTTTGCACAGTTTGCTATGTTGAGCCAATTAGTCACTAAAAGAAGTGTGATAGCAAGTGTTTGCTCATGAGTGAAGCAAGACATGGTGTGTTTCTTCCGATCCAAAGCCATCCACTCCGTTAAATCCCTTTGAGTGACAATATGAGTTAAGTTTCTTAGTTGTGTTTACCTTTCAGACAGGGTATATGACATTATTGAAGCGATTTGGAAACATTTGATGTGTTTTATATGTCCACTTAAGTTCAACCCAAACTAATGTTTATGTGACATTTCTGTATTCTGTAACATTTCAGTTTCACACTTTTTTGCATTAAATCCTGTCCAAATACAACACGTGCCTGTTCCTTGGAGGAAGTGATGCAAGAGAGAGTTTAGCTGGCTGTGAATCTCAATATAGGACACTGGGTCACATTGGGTGCAACATGTTGATGCGCTCGGCATGTGTGAGCAGACGTAGCAGTCTTTCTCTGTGGTCCTGTTAAGCACGTATCTGTATCAGGCATTTTTCATCCACGGATAGATGTAGTCTTGTGTCATGTCCATTAGATGGAAGTTGTCGTGCGTTCATCTTCTCAGTCTGCCTCGTGGCTCAGCTGCTGTTGGCATCAGCTGGGGTCCTGTAAGGGTGAGCTTTGCAGTCAAGGTATCAGGGCTTCCCGGGACCTCAACCTTTTTGCAGTGGCTCTGATGTATCCAGGAGGGTCTCTCTGCAATTTTACAGGCTGTGGGTGTGGTCAATAACACTTGATAGGGATCATCCCAGCGAGGCAAGCTCCAATTTCTTCTCTGGAGCACCCGTATTAGGACCCAATCGCCTGGTTTCAACCTGCAAGACAATATCCTTATTTTCTAGTAAGTTTCACTTGTCACTGGTAGTGGAAAAGGCCTACCATGAACAACCTCAGATGGTATAAGTTTTTGAGAGCCTTGTGTTAATCTCATCCACATTTTTACTAGGCCTATGCATTTAGGCCATGGTCTTCCTGTTTCTTCCATTCATTTTTATGTATTCATGTTAATGTTTAGTCTGTGTAAGCTGTTTCTTCTCTGCCTTGGTATGCTATAATCAGGTTTAATTCATGCATCTTTTCACTGAGTTCTGAATTCAAACTATCTCACTTCTGATTCTTTCTATATAACAACAATAGTATATTACAATATTTTATTACTGAGCCAATTTAATAGTTAGGATCATCTTACTCAGCAAACAGATAATTTAGAATTCATCCAATCTGCACAGATTTGCTTTTTCTCTGAACAGGTTTGTGCCTACCTTTTTAGACCGGTCTTCTGTTTGCCTCATATCAGATCCAACCTTCGGTCACATTCGTTCTCTCTGTTGCATGGCGAACCAAGCAATTTATTATAATATATTATTTATATTTTATTTTGTATCCATCAAGGGCTTCGGGTGATCTGCAGTTTCACCATTTCCCAAGCTGGAGACATTTACCTTTTCACACACTTTCCTTGGTTGAACAATCACACAGCCTTAATGTACCTTACCTTACCGTACCTTATGCATCTCTCTGTTTTCTTTAATAGGTTTTTGTGTGAATTATTTGCTTTCATTCATTCCATACATTCTGGGCATGGTCGTCATGCCAACTATGTTTCATTGTTAATACCAGTATACAGGTTGTTATCCTTGCTATTATTAGTTTGAATACCTTAAAGGTAAGTTCTAATGTAATTTAGCCTTTTGTTTATTTTATTTTCTCCTTGTATTTATATGTATTCAGTTGGGTCTGTATCCAGCCCTTTTTAAACTTTGATCTCTAATCTTTTACTTGATGAGGGATTATTATCTTATTATTCTTCCTAGTCTGAACTGTTTCTTTGTTTCTTACAGTCACGTACAAAATGTCCCTCTTTTCCACACCTCCAGCATGCAGTGCTAAAGCCACTTCTTGGTGTGTGTGTAGACCTGCCTCTACCTCTTGCTGTTCTACTATGCATTCCTCTGTCTTTCTTTTGGATTAGTCCTGCTCTGGTTTGTTCTTTTTCTAAACATTTCTCATCAGGTGTTAGTTTTTCTTGTTTATTCTCCATTCTCAAAGATTTTGCTGGGCCGTCACTAGCACGCTTGACTTCAGGGTGGTGGCTGACATGCCCTTCTACTCCGCGCTATTCACGGAGCGGTGTCAGTTTTATGAGTTTATCTTCCAGCCTTATCTGCAGCTTTATTATTTCAATCGTGGCATCCTCGGTGTTCTGGATCCTCTCTTCTGCTTTCTCAAACCTTTCCTCAGCCTCGTTCAGTCTGTTGCTCATCTTTAGGATTTCTTCCTTAATTTCCCCCAATTGTCCACTGATTTCTTGGCGGAAGTTTTTTATTTCCTGTAAAACGGTGGCTAAGTCAGCCATGTTTCCTCCTTTGAGCACTGTGATAAAATCATAAGATGCAATAACAGTTCTTCAGCGTGTCGGTACCCCACGGGCAGCGAAGCGTATTAGCCTAGAGACTTGCTTTGTTTTCGCACCACGTTCTTGCTGGATCGGAATATCTGTTTGATGTATTTCGGTCACCCCCTTCTCTAATTACTTAGCTGGGCAAAAATGTGTTGTCTTGATGGGGTTAAATTTTCATATTAGTAGGTTCCCTCGAGAGCTCACTCACAGCGTTGCCATCATGGTGGCGTTTTCAAAACCGGAAGTGATGATATTATTCTATAAACAACTGAGCTTTTTAGAATTGGCTAGTGAACTTTTATTTATCTTTTGATGGATTAGGAGATTCTTAATTACTGTCTGAAGACCTTTTACAGTCACATATTTTGTTTAATTGTTAAAACAGAAGTATTGTTCGGTTCATGTTTTCTTTTGCATGGTTTGTTTGACACACCGATGAGCAGGCCATTTGTGCCACAGCAGTCAATGTAGCCAACAAGAGGCCTGCTCCTCTCAGTTGTTCTGCTCACAGTGTCACTGATTCCTAATTAATCCAGACAACAACAATGATGTGGGTTCTGATGGTGCTATTGATAGTGAGGAGAACCAGGCAGTCAGAGATGGGTTGGAAGACCAGAACGATATTCAAAGCCTGAGTATCAACCATAAAACCAACTTCTCATTTCTCACTCTCAGAGTAGCTAGCCAGGCCCCTGTAGCTGGTGCAGCCGAAGATAGCGTAGGCCTCGCTAACTGTTCCCCGGCAGACGCCAAGCAGCTGGGGAAAGAGTGCGGCTGGGTGACGGTGAGGAGGAAGCATAGTCCTAAACAGAAGCCCCAGGTACACCACCAACCTGTTCGTGTGTTTAACCGTTTTTACCCACTTGGCGACACACCCGCCGGGGGTCAAACTCTGGTAATTGGTGATTCTGTTCTCAGACATGTGAAGCTAGAGACACCGGCAACCATAGTCAATTGTCTTCCAGGGGCCAGAGCAGGCGACATTGAAGGAAATTTAAAACTGCTGGCTAAGGGTAAACGTAAATTCAGTAAAATCATAATTCACGTCGGCAGTAATGACACCCGGTTACGCCAATCGGAGGTCACTAAAATCAATATTGAATCGGTGTGCAACTTTGCCAAAACAATGTGGACTCTGTAGTTTTCTCTGGTCCCCTCCCCAATCAGACCAGGAGTGACATGTTTAGCCGCATGTTCTCCTTAAATTGCTGGCTGTCTGAGTGGTGTCCCAGAAACGATGTCTCTGTTATATACGATCATAAGTCTGACTGACATGGCTATAGATAATTGGCAAACCTTCTGGAGGAAACCTGGTCTTGTTAGGAGAGACGGCATCCATCCCACTTTGGATGGAGCAGCTCTCATTTCTAGAAATATGGACAAATTTATTAAACCCCCCAAAATATGACTATCCAGAGTTGGGACCAGGAAGCAGAGTTGCAGTCTTACACGCCTCTCTGCAGCTTCTCTCCTCCTGCTACCCCCCCAAAAACCCATCTCCATAGAGACTGTGTCAGCTCCCAAAAAGACAAAAAACAAACTAAAAACCAGCAACAAACAACTTAAACATAAACAATTACAAAGAAAGAACAATACAGTATCCACATCTGAACCAAAGAGTAAAACAGTGAAATGTGGATTATTAAATATTAGGTCTCTCTCCTCCAAGTCTCTGTTAGTACATGACTTAATAATTGATCAACAAATTGATTTACTCTGCCTTACAGAAACCTGGTTGCAGCAGGATGATTATGTTAGTTTAAATGAATCAACACCCCCGAGTCATTCTAACTACCAGAAATCTCGAAGCACAGGCCGAGGGGGCGGTGTGGCAGCAATTTTTCACACCAGCCTATTAATTAATGAAAGACCAAGACAGACTTTTAATTCATTTGAAAGCCTGATGCTTAGCCTTGTCCACCCCAGCTGTAAAACTCAGAAACCAGTCTTACTTGTTATCATCTATCGTCCACCTGGGCCTTACACAGAGTTTCTGTCTGATTTCTCAGACTTTATATCTAATTTAGTTCTGAGCTCAGATAAAATAATTATTGTGGGTGATTTTAACATCCATGTAGATGCTAAAAATGACAGCCTCAACATGGCATTTAATCTGTTATTAGACTCAATTGGTTTCTCTCAAAATGTAAAAGAACCCACCCACCACTTTAATCACACTCTAGATCTTGTTTTAACATATGGCATAGAAACTGAACATTTAACAGTGTTTCCTGAAAACCCTCTGCTGTCTGATCATTTCCTGATAACATTTACATTTACAATAATTGATTACACAGCGGTGGAGAGTAGACTTTATCACAGTAGATGTCTTTCTGAAAGCGCTGTAACTAAGTTTAAGAATATAATCCACCCACTGTTATCATCTTCAATGCCCTGTACCAACATAGAGCAGAGCAGCTATCTGAACGCTACCCCAACAGAGGTCGATATCTTGTTAATAATTTCACCTCCTCACTACGTACGACTCTGGATACTGTAGCTCCTGTGAAAACTAAGGTCTCTAATCAGAAGTACCTGACTCCGTGGTATAATTCTCAAACACGTACCCTAAAGCAGATGACTCGTAATCTGGAGAGGAAATGGCGTGTCACAAATTTAGAGGATCATCATTTAGCCTGGAGAAATAGTTTGCTGCTTTATAAGAAAGCCCTCCGCAAAGCCAGAACATCTTACTATTCATCACTGATTGAAGAAAATAAGAACAACCCCAGGTTTCTCTTCAGCACTGTAGCCAGGCTGACAAAAAGTCAGAGCTCTTTTGAGCCAACCATCCCTTTAACGTTAACTAGTAATGACTTCATGAACTTCTTCACAAATAAAATTTTTATCATTAGAGAAAAAATTACCAATAATCATCCCACAGATGTAATATTATCTACAGCTACTCTTAGTACCATTGATGTTAAGTTAGACTCTTTTTCTCCAATTGATCTTTCTGAGTTAACTTCAATAATTACTTCCTCCAAACCATCAACGTGTCTTTTAGACCCCATTCCTACAAAACTGCTCAAAGAAGTCCTGCCATTAATTAATTCTTCGATCTTAAATATGATCAACCTATCTCTAATGATCGGCTATGTACCACAGGCCTTCAAGCTAGCTGTAGTTAAACCTTTACTCAAAAAGCCATCTCTAGACCCAGCAGTCTTAGCTAATTATAGGCCAATCTCCAACCTTCCTTTCATATCAAAAATCCTTGAAAGAGTAGTTGTCAAACAGCTAACAGATCATCTGCAGAGGAATGGTTTATTTGAAGAGTTTCAGTCAGGTTTCAGAGCTCATCACAGCACAGAAACAGCTTTAGTGAAGGTTACAAATGATCTTCTTATGGCCTCTGACAGTGGACTCATCTCTGTGCTTGTCCTGCTAGACCTCAGTGCAGCGTTCGATACTGTTGACCATAATATCCTATTAGAGCGATTAGAACATGCTGTAGGTATTACAGGTACTGCACTGCAGTGGTTTGTATCATATCTATCTAATAGACTCCAATTTGTCATGTAAATGGAGAGTCCTCTTCACACACTGAGGTTAATTATGGAGTTCCACAGGGTTCAGTGCTAGGACCAATTCTGTTTACATTATACATGCTTCCCTTAGGCAGCATCATTAGAAGACATAGCATACATTTTCACTGCTATGCAGATGACACCCAGCTCTATCTGTCCATGAAGCCAGATAACACACACCAATTAGTTAAACTGCAGGAATGTCTTAAAGACATAAAGACCTGGATGGCCGCTAACTTTCTGCTTCTTAATTCAGATCAAACTGAGGTTATTGTACTCGGCCCTGAAAAGCTTAGAAATATGGTATCTAACCAGATTCTTACTCTGGATGGCATTACCTTGGCCTCCAGTAACGCTGTGAGGAACCTTGGAGTCATTTTTGACCAGGACATGTCCTTCAACGCACATATTAAACAATATGTAAGACTGCTTTCTTCCATTTGCGCAACATCTCTAAATTAGAAATATCCTGTCTCAGAGTGACGCTGAAAAACTAGTTCATGCATTTATTACTTCCAGGCTGGACTACTGTAATTCATTATTATCAGGATGTCCATAAAAACTCGACTGAAAAGCCTTCAGCTAATCCAAAATGCTGCAGCAAGAGTCCTGACAGGGACTAGAAAGAGAGAGCATATTTCTCCTGTTTTGGCTTCCCTTCATTGGCTTCCTGTTAAATCCAGAATTGAATTCAAAATCCTGCTCCTCACATACAAGGTCTTAACTTAGACAGTGCCCAATCTTAGTCCCTAAACATCCTGTACTGCGGCTCGACGCAACAAGGTTTAAATAATCAGGCCCCATCTTATCTTAATGACCTTGTAGTACCATATCACCCTATTAGAGCACTTCGCTCTCGCTCTGCAGGCCTACTTGTTGTTCCTAGAGTATTTAAAAGTAGAATGGGAGGCAGAGCCTTCAGTTTTCAGGCCCCTCTTCTGTGGAACCAGCTTCCAGTTTGGATTCGGGAGACAGACACTATCTCTACTTTCAAGATTAGGCTTAAAACTTTCCTTTTTGCTAAAGCATATAGTTAGGGCTGGACCAGGTGACCCTGAATCCTCCCTTAGTTATGCTGCAATAGACGTAGGCTGCCGGGGATTCCCATGATGCATTGAGTTTTTCCTTTCCAGTCACCTTTCTCACTCACTATGTAGTTAATAGACCTCTCTGCATTGAATCATATCTGTTATTAACCTCTGTCTCTCTTCCACAGCATGTCTTTATCCTGTCTTCCTTCTCTCACCCCAACCGGTCGCAGCAGATGGCCGCCCCTCCCTGAGCCTGGTTCTGCCGGAGGTTTCTTCCTGTTAAAAGGGAGTTTTTCCTTCCCACTGTCGCCAAAGTGCTTGCTCATAGGGGGTCATATGATTGTTGGGTTTTTCTCTGTATCTATGAAGCACCTTGAGGCGACTTTTGTTGTGATTTGGCGCTATATAAATAAAATTGAATTGAATTGAATTGAAAAGAGGTAGTATGCCATCAGTGGCAGGTGTGTTCAGAATCATTGTGCCAGGTACATAAATACATCATTCCGATTTTGCTACAATCCAAAGCAAAAACAAAAGACAAGGAGCACGAGTTCAAAAATACAAGAACAGGTAGGCTGAGTCAGTGATGAGTCCATTGGGGCTAATTCCACAGACATTTCAGGAGGCCAACCCGGAGGTCACTGGCGCAAAAGTCCATGGAGCATTTCGGAAAGTCGACCCGGAGATCGACAACACATGAGCAAAATCGAGAACATTTAAGGGGGTCAGCCATGCGGACAGCAAGGTGAAACAAATCAGGAGGCCAACCACGCAGAAGGCGGCGGTGACAGAGCAGGTTCGGAGGCCGGCCACGCTAAAGGCAGTGGCGGCGACAGAGCAGTCCGGAGGCCGGCCACGCTGAAGGCAGTGGCGGCGAAGAACTTTTTCAGGGGGCCACCCTCCACTGTGATGACATTCAGCTAGAGGCCTGGAAAGTGGCTGGTTCAGGCCGAACTGGATCAGAAGGCGAGGTAGAGGCTGGACCAGGCGAAGCAGAGGCTGAACCAGGCGAGGATTACGCTGGACCAAGCGAGGATGTCGAAACTGTAGATGATGGAGCTGCCGGTGACGGCGTGGAAACCGTAGCTAATGGAGCTGCAGGCGACGGCGAGGAAACCGTAGGTGATCGAGCTGCAGGCGACCAGGCAGACAAAGGCTGAAGCAGTCCCTCGGACCCTCCAGCACAGACAGAAGGCTGAACGGGCCCCTCGGACCCTCCAGCGAAGGCAGGCTGCTGAACGGGCCCTTCGGGCCCTCCAACCGATGAAGGCACGGGGCACAGGCTCTGCCCAGGCAGTGCTGACATGGTGCAGTTCTTAGGGGGGTGCTTAATCTTCAGGGATCCAGAATCAGCTGGGGACTGAGACCTAGCCTCCAGGGAGTCCCTGGAGTGAATAACTGCCCCTAAAACAGCTAAGTTGTGAAAAACACCCTGCGTGGGAATAAGATTTTCTCCCTGCTTTGAGATGATGGATGGCTGAGTGGCTGACAGAACTGAAGACTGAGCTACAGGTAGGGGGGACAGTGGAGGCTGAGCTACAGGTAGCGGAGATGGTTGTGGTGGAGGTGTAACAGGTGGTGAAGTGGCTGACTAAAATGATGGCTGCTGTGCAGCTGATGGAGCTGATGGCTGCTGGGCAGCTGACAGCTCGTGAGGGGGATACAGGTTGAACTAATGGATGAGCTGATAGGAAAACTAAAGACTGACCATATCAAGCTGCGAAGGTTTTAAGAAGGGTGGCTGAGTCTTCCTTGCCTGGGGCACCCATGACAAACAGTTCAACACAGAGCCTCACTCTCAGACCCGTTATTATTGTTTTAATCTTTCAGAGTCAAAAAAACTGACAGTGGAGGTAATAGATGACAAAACGTGATCAACAAACACTACCTCCAGTTGCCTCTTGTAGGGGTCCGCAGCACGGATTATCCTCCAGTAGTAATTCCACGGCTGCTGTAGCTATTCCTCCTCTGAGGGAAAGTGTGAGTCTGCAGAGTCCATTCTGTCGTCGCGTCGTTCTGTCATGGCTGTGTGCATGCAGGCAGGAAGAGAGGACCCAAAATGCAAGACTTGCGGAGGGAAACGTAACTCAAAATACTCAGGTTTATTGCTGAAAAGCAACTGAAAAAAAACTAACTAAACTGACAATACAGGACAAACTAAACATGCAGGCTGGCAAACAGAACAGACAGTGAAAGTGAGGGTACGATGCAAAACTGAACACTGCAGGACACACACTATAAATACACAGGCAGGAACATGAGGGAACGAAGAACAGGTGGGAACAGAGCCAGGAGAAATTGGACTTAACGAGACAGAGGAAACGAAACTAGAAGCACTGACATAAGATATGAACCTTCAAAGTAAAACAGGAAATCTATAGACTGAACACAAATAACTCTGACAGGGAACAGAAGGAACACTGGACAGGAGCCAGAGTGACACTAGGGGCAAAGGAATACACAAGCTAAGAAATACTGAACGGAACACAAAACACAAGTAGTCATAAGCCAAGAACCAAAAGGAAAACAGACCACTAAACAATAATATGAAAATCAAAACACTTGGCCACACGCCCAGGACCCTGACAATGGCCAGTAATTTTCTTCTTAGCAAAACTGTGGGGTTCCCAGTGCTGACATATTGGCTCCTCCCGAGTACTGTTTTGATCACATGGACTGCTAGATTGATCAGATGACCTTGATGTAATATCCATGTGGTTTCTTGCCAAGTTTCCCCAGTTTCCTGGTTCTGGTCCCTTCAGTGGGGCGGTCACTTTCCTCGTTTCATGCATGGAATGAAAAGCGTGTCCAAAATACATAGTTTGGTGTCTACTGGGCAGTAATTAAAATGCATATTCAAGAGTATTTAATAATCTCCATATTTCAGGAAACTTATAATGTTATAATGTTTTCTTGTGTAGAGAGTATTTGCTTTATAGCTTGTTTAGTTTTTCATTTGTATAAAATTATCTGTAATATTAGAACACATATTTTTAAAGTCGGATTTCTTTAAATTATATTGGATCCTGTGAGAACACGTCTTTATGTCTGCAGTGTTAAATGTTAAATGTTTCAACAGCTAAAAATAGTTTATTTCTGGCACTTTCTGGGCATCTCCTTAGACGCCTTTTCACCCATCACCATGGCAACCATATTTTACCCTCTGGTCAGATCTGTATAAAGAGATGGGGGAGGGGGGCTTCTCTAACTCACGTATTTGCAGTCCTGTTTACTTTTGAGGCTTGACTCATGAGGCAGCCCCCCCCCCCCCCCCCCAAACACACCGCAGTGTCTGAGTGTAGCCATCTACTTCTAAAACTACTCTCAATACTTAACTGTGTCGGTTAAAGTATAAAACAGTGTGATGCTAATTATGAGGTAGCTGTGAGAGTTAAAGATGACTAAACTTGAACAGTAGCTGTGTGAGTTACTTTGTTTACTCATGTGTGCTGATGTTGTGAGTAATTTAAAGCTGAAGTAAACTTGTAATGAGTTTAATAGAGTTTCTGAAGTAAGTGTACTTGGAGACATTTATGTGTTTACTAAAGTCCAGGAGCAGGAGGCTGTGTGTAGCATAGAGGAACCCAGACCTCAGCTTTGTCTCCTGGGTTTCTGTTGCTGCTGTTACAGTTTCCCCTCATCTTTCCCTTCAACAGTCTCCTCGCTGTTTCATTACTAACACTGATACATACCAGTTCTTACAGCTTAGTGCTCAGGAGCTCATGAGTGAAACTACTGCACGTGTTCACTCTCCTTTTATTTTCCTGTTTGCTTTGGAAGTTTAAGAGTCACTGGGTTTCAGACCACAACACACACAAATGTCGACTGGCCTGCAACATTTGATTTGATTTTAAAGGACTCTGATTATGGGCTGCAGAATAGGTGTATGAGTCTTTCGTTTCTGAAGTTTAGCCATACTGTTTTCATGACTCCTTCAGGTGGTGTGTCAGATGGTGTTTGCTCTCTCTGCAGTAGAGTATCACTTCCTCTTCCAACAGACAGTGGTGTTTCTGAGTAGCTTATTTGCTTAGCAATTTAATTAACAACTTTTAAATACATTCTTCTTTCATAGTATAATCTTCACGTGCTTCATCCGAAGCACACTTTCTGTGTACTCACTACCTAATTTATAGCCAAAGTATTCACTCACTGTAGCCATGTCCAAATTCTGGGGTTTCCTCCTGAGCACCCGGCTTTCTGAGTGGGCTGGGACATCCGAAAGCCAGGCAGGCTGGAAGTGAGCAGCTGTGAAATTGGACAGTCTAACCTTCAGATTTGGGTTATGAGCAATGTCAGTGGAATTTAATAAACTCAGCCCTATGTTTCTTGCTCCGTAAAATATACCACAACATTGGAGTAATCTCACATGACTATGTCTGTGAAGGTTCTCAGTCATCCAGGTCATCGTAGTCAAAGGAGCTTGCAAAGAAAAGCGTCTGGACTTCTTTAAGTTGCTTGAAGACGTTTCACCTCTCATCCGAGAATCTTCTTCAGTTCTAAGGTCAAATGGTGGAGAGTCCCAGATATAAACCTAGTGGGAGTAAGAAAGCTTCTTTAAGTTACTTGAAGACGTTTCACCTCTCATCCGAGAAGCTTCTTCAGTTCTAAGGTCAAATGGTGGAGAGTCCCAGATATAAACCTAGTGGGAGTATCCCCCCACAGAGGGACAAAAGGACCCCCTGATGATCCTCTAATCGCCTGAGCCAAGGTGTGAAACTGGGTGTGGGTCCCAATCAGCCAGAGTTTCGGGTGAGTTCATTGTGAAACCTGGCCCCACCTTATCATGCGAATTCCTGAGGTCAGATGGCCCAGGATGTGAGTGGGCGTTAAGGCGTCTGGGAAGGGATCTCAAAACTGGATTATAGATGGCAGAGAGTTGGTGTCGTAAACCCCCGCCTCTGTTCAAAGATGGTCGCTCACAGTGGACATAGATGGCTTCTTTCACTCCTCTTTCAAACCATCTGTCCTCTCTGTCCAAAATGTGAACATTGGCATCCTCGAAAGAGTGTCCTTTATCCTTAAGATGCAGATGGACTGCTGAGTCTTGTCCTGTGGAGGTGGCTCTTCTGTGTTGTGCCATGCGCTTGTGAAGTGGCTGTTTGGTCTCTCCAATGTAGAGGTCTCCCTCTTGCTGCAGGCGATTATTAGGATCATCAGGGGGTCCTTTTGTCCCTCTGTGGGGGGTTACTCCTACTAGGTTTATATCGGGGTCAAGTC
>NW_024583069.1:110318-111574 GCF_018398535.1 Haplochromis burtoni | reverse complement strand
CCCCCCCCCCAAACACACCGCAGTGTCTGAGTGTAGCCATCTACTTCTAAAACTACTCTCAATACTTAACTGTGTCGGTTAAAGTATAAAACAGTGTGATGCTAATTATGAGGTAGCTGTGAGAGTTAAAGAGGACTAAATTCCAACAGTAGCTGTGTGAGTTACTTTGTTTGCTCATGTGTGCTGATGTAGTCAGTCATTTAAAGATGAAGTGAACATGAAACGAGTTTAATAGAGTTTGTGAAGCAATTGTCCTGGGAGATATTTGTGTGTTTACTAAAGTCCAGGACCAGGAGACTGTATAGAGGAACTCAGACCTCAGCTTTGTCTCCTGGGTTTCTGTTGCTGCTGTTGCAGTATCCCTTCATCTTTCCCTTCAACAGTCTCCTCGCTGTTTCATTACTAACACTGATACATACCAGTTCTTACAGCTTAGTGCTCAGGAGCTCATGAGTGAAACTACTGCACGTGTTCACTCTCCTTTTATTTTCCTGTTTGCTTTGGAAGTTTAAGAGTCACTGGGTTTCAGACCACAACACACACAAATGTCGACTGGCCTGCAACATTTGATTTGATTTTAAAGGACTCTGATTATGGGCTGCAGAATAGGTGTATGAGTCTTTCGTTTCTGAAGTTTAGCCATACTGTTTTCATGACTCCTTCAGGTGGTGTGTCAGATGGTGTTTGCTCTCTCTGCAGTAGAGTATCACTTCCTCTTCCAACAGACAGTTGTGTTTTTGTGTAGCTTATCTATCTAGCAATTTCATTAAAGACTTTTAGATAAGTCCTTATTTCAACGTATAATCTTCATGTGCGTCATCCGAAGCACACTCTCTGTGTACTCACTCCCTAATTTATAGCCAAAGTATTCACTCACTGTAGCCATGTCCAAATTCTGGGGTTTCCTCCTGAGCACCCGGCTTTCTGAGTGGGCTGGGACATCCGAAAGCCAGGCAGGCTGGAAGTGAGCAGCTGTGAAATTGGACAGTCTAACCTTCAGATTTGGGTTATGAGCAATGTCAGTGGAATTTAATAAACTCAGCCCTATGTTTCTTGCTCCGTAAAATATACCACAACATTGGAGTAATCTCACATGACTATGTCTGTGAAGGTTCTCAGTCATCCAGGTCATCGTAGTCAAAGGAGCTTGCAAAGAAAGGCGTCTGGACTTCTTTAAGTTGCTTGAAGACGTTTCACCTCTCATCCGAGAAGCTTCTTCAGTTCTAAGGTCAAATGGTGGAGAGTCCCAGATATAA
>NW_024583069.1:106987-109178 GCF_018398535.1 Haplochromis burtoni | reverse complement strand
AGACATGTGAAGCTAGAGACACCAGCAAAAATAGTCAGTTGTCTTCCAGGGGCCAGAGTAGGTGACATTGGGGGATATTTAAAACTGCTGGCTAAGGGTAAACATAAATATAGTAAACTCAGTAAACTTATAATTCACAACATCACTTCATAGATAATTGGGAAACTTTCTGGAGGAAAACCCGGTCTTGTTAGGAGAGACGGCATCCATCCCACTTGGATGTAGTAGGTCTCATTTCTAGAAATAGGGACAAATTTATTAAATGTCACGGTTCTGGGTCAGTTTGACCCAGTATTTTGAGTTATGTTTTGGTTTATTTTTGAATGATAGATTGTTCTTTATGTTTCTCTGGTGCTTTGTTGGGTTTTATGATGAATCTGCCTTTCAAGTTACTTTGGTGTGTTTCATTGTTTCCTTATTCTCTTAGTGCTTGTGATGATGATGATGTTCTATATTCCAGCTTATTCTGGTTTATTTTTAGTTCTGCCCGTGTTAAGTCTGTGTTTCTTAGTCTGCATCCTTGTGTCTTATTTCCTGTTTTATTGTGAAAGTCTATGTCTTATGTTAGTGTGTGCCGCTTCGCTCCCCCTGTCTCGTTAGTCCAATTTCTCCCAGCTGTGTCTCCCTCCTGTTGCCCATTCCCTGATTGCCACCCTGTGTATATTAGCCCTGTATTTTCCTGTGCTCAGTGTCGCGTCGTACCCTCAACTAGCTGTGTGTTCTGCGTCTATGTTCCTAGTTTTTAGTCTCCTGCTCCAGTTTTGTATTTCTTTTCCAGTGTCTCAGTTCTTGGTTCCTCTGTTCAGACTTTTGTCTTTTGGTGAGTTTAGTTTGTACTAGGTTTTTCCCAGCAATAAAGCTGCGCTTTAAGTTTCACTTCCGTGTCTGACTTCTGCATTTTGGGTCCACCACTCCTGCTTGCCTGCCTGCCACACAGCGATTCATGACATTAAACCCCGCAAAATGTGACTATCCAGAGTTTGGACCAGGAAGCAGAGTTGCAGTCTTACACGCCTCTCTGCAGCTTCTCTCCTCCTGTTATCCCCCCCAAAATCCCATCTCCGTAGAGACTGTGTCAGCTCCCAAACAGAGAAAAAACTAAAAACCAGCAATAAACAACTAAAATCACAAAGAAAGAACAATACAGTATCAACATCTGAACCAAAGAGTAAAACAGTGAAATGTGGATTATTAAAGATTACGTCTCTCTCTTCCAAGTCTCTGTTAGTTCATGACTCAATAGTTGATCAACAAATTGATTTACTGTGCCTTACAGAAACCTGGTCACTGTAGGCTGATTAAGTTAGTTTAAATCAGGGGATTCAAACTCAAATGACCCGCGGGCCAGTTCTGGCACCGTCATCTCATTGGAGGACCACTTTAGTGTTCAAGTAGTACAAAAAAACAAACAAGAAAACACCCACTAATATTTCCTAAAATGTTGTATTTTGTTTCTTTTATTTAATTCCAAATATTGTTGTCACAACTCGGCTGGTAGTCGTGTGAAGGTGAGAAAGGAGGATCCAAAAGCAGACAGTGGCGGAGATGCAAGTGTGTTTATTTACAGTGCACAACAACCAAGGAGTGGGCAGAACCAAACAAAAACCTAAACTGGGAAAACTGTTACGGCCGAGAGGGCCAGGCTGTGGGTGTGGACTCAAATGCAGACACAGAGGGAGGCAAAAACGGGCGTGAACACAGTGCTTTATTTACAGTGCCTAGTGAACTTACAAGACAGGAAACTATGAATGCTATGAACTATGAATGCTATGAACTATGAACTGTGAGGCCAAACTGTGAACATGAAACTCTGAGTGCTATGGCTAGGTGCTAGATTTCACGGATCAATCCGGGGAATGGAAAAAAGGGGCAGCGGCTTGGATGGAGGTACGCAGTCACTATAATGAGAGGAGACAAGTAGTCAGTGGCAGTCTAGTGAATCACAGCTGCAGGATTAGGCTATGGAGGTTAGGGCTTACGCGTTGCAGGTTTAAAGTGTCATGCGAGGAGGGGGTGTCCAGGGGGTTCCGGGTGAGGAATGTCCAGAGAGGATCCAGAATATGCTCGGAGTGAGGGACTTGGCAAGGAGGCAGGCAGGTGTAGTCCGATGATGGAAAGGGAGAAACCAGATGACAGAACCAGCGTCCAGGCGGAGATGTGAGTAGTTTGGGAAACGCGACTGCCAGGTGGG
>NW_024583069.1:94146-105299 GCF_018398535.1 Haplochromis burtoni | reverse complement strand
GAAGCCGATGCTGACGCCGGACCAGGCGCGGAAGAAGCAGATGCCGACGCCGGACCAGGCGCGGAAGAAGCAGATGCCGACGCCGGACCAGGCGTGGATGAGGCCGATGCCAACGCTGGACCAAGCGTGGATGAGGCTGCAGGTGGTGGCGCTGAAGGTGACGGCGAGGGAGCCGCAGGTGGTGGCGCTGCAGCCAGTGGTGAGAGCTGGACGGGCTCCTTGGTCTCCGCAGTGAAAGCAGCAGGCTGAAGCATTTCCTGAGCCCCCTCAGTGGAAGCTGCTGATGATGGTGTAGGCTGGACGGGCTCCTCGGTTCCCCCAGTGAAGGTAGCAGGCTGAAGCGGTTCCTGAGCCCCCTCAGCGGAAGCTACTCATGACGGTGACGGCTGGACGGGCACCTCAGTCCCTCCAGCGAAAAAAGGTTCAAAACCAGTAGGCACGGGCGCCTCTGGCACACATAATGAGCACTGCAGCTGCACAGAGCACTGACCCTGCTCAGGCAGTGACAGCCGCATGCAGTCCTTAGCTGGCGTCTTGGCCTCCAGGAGTCCAGAGTTAGCCAAGGGTTGCAACTCAGCCTCTGGGGAAGCCCTGGAGCGAGCAATGGTCTCTAATGTTGCCCGCTTTTGAGGAACAGGTTTGTCTCTCTGCTTAGAAATCGTGGTTGAAAAACAGTCCTTTGAGGGTTGTGCTGAATGCGATGAGGAAACGATAACCGCTTCAGTCAATACCGCAGGAGAGAGTGGAAGTGAGGTAGGGTGATGATGGTGAGGATACGATTTCTTATTTAACCCTTTAAAGCCGGTCGGAGCAGGCACGCTCCATTTTGCGTAACTATTTTTAAATCCCGGTAGCACTGCAACCACGTAAGCTAGCGCAATAATTTCTTTTGCATATGAAACCAGAGGAGTTGTACTTACATCTTATGGCATCAGCTTGTCCTAGGTCACGGTTTCCTTCCACATAAAGCTTTGCAAAAACTGCATAAAAAGCACTTGCAGCGACAAAACATAATATTCCAGAAACACACTTTGCCGATCCAATCAGCTGTTCAAAACACTTCCTACGTCCATCAGTGCGAACGATCGCTTGTCCGCCATGACCTGCCTAAAATCGGAAGTGACGTCATTTCGCGGAAATGTAGTTTTTTACCATCAGGGCCTTATGAGCCTATTCTGGTGTTTTTAAAAGTCATGTTTGACTTTATGACTTTCTGTGTCGTTTCTGGGATGCTTGGGACTCATATTGCACTGCTGGAAAAAGTTTATTTTGATGCACATGCTGTTTTTTTGCAAATTTGCATCATAATATTTATTTTCGTTTTTCCTGCAGTATATAAAAATAGGTGTATTTTGTCGAGATGAAATATTATTTTACTGTCACTATTCATAATCCTTATTATTATTGTTGCATCATTTATGATTTGTCATTGTTATCATTTTATTGACACATTTATTGAAACTGGTGAGGTTACAGTAAAGTCTGTATTTCAGGTGTTAGCATAAGCACATAATCTTTCATTGCAGGTGCAACTGTAATCATGTTATACACATATTGCATAATTAAAGGGTTGAAGCTCGGTTAAGTTAATTAATGGTTTGAAGCTACGGGCAGCGCGATGTCTGGCCGATCAATGGAGCAAAGTTCAGCTATTGAAAGGTTGCCTACATGTTTACAGTATAATTTACTACATATTGCCTGTGTGCATTCAGCAGGCTGCACTGGAGTTTGCCTGGTAACAGATGACGTAGAGGGGGGTCGCATGCACTTAGATTAACGACACAGACACATAGCCTGTCTGGGTAAACTGACTGCAAGTGTTGTTTAAGTCTGGACAAGTAGAATAACAGGATGCATCTGGAGGAACTGAAAGAGGAACTGTTCTGTTTTAGTGACGCGAGGTACTGGTCATCATAAGTATAAATATTACACCCACCTATTGTAAGGGGAAGATGGAGCTTGATGTTTTGCAGAGCCGATCTTCACCACATATATGTGTTTTAATAAAATAATTTGTGTTGACCCACTATGGACTTTCAGTCGTATGTCTCTTCCTCAAAATTCGAAAAGGTCATTTCAAAAATAAAACTATGAAGATACTAAAATTAAATTTCCTGTGATGGGAAACTATTTTGTGCAACTTTTTTGTATTTACAGTTTTGAGGGATAAGCCTCTTAAATTTCTCTAACTAGAAAAATATGTTAAAAAAACAAAAACGATTTTAAATTTTTTTGTAGTTTATTGCACCTTTTTGCAATTTTCTGTAATTACTATGCACTTAATGCATACATATTATTAAAATTTGGGCTATAATGGTTGTATTGATGTATATCAACTTGAAGAAATGCTCCCAAAGATGGCACTACAATATGTAAAAATATAATATAAGCTCTGGCGGACTTTGTTCTATGGTAGGTCTTAAAGGGTTAAAGATGGATCGAGCAATTTGGACATAAGCATAGACGGGAAATGATGCTGACACTGAGAATACCAGGCACTGAGGGTTTCCAGGAGGGCAGCTGAATCTTCTTTGCCCGGACTGCCCATGCCAAATAGTTCGAAACAGATCCTGGCTCTCAGAGCTGTTATTATTTGTTTTAATCTGTTAATGTCCAACCATCTGACTGTGCAGGTATGGATGACAAGAAGTTGTCGAAATATCAGAATCAGAATCAGAATACTTTATTAATCCCGAAGGAAATTAGGGTTACAGCAGGCAGCACACTAATGGCGCATGCGCACTTACAAAGGAACCATCTGACCAACTTTACACAAACATCACATTGGGGAGACATGTCATAAAGGTAGGCTGATAGGAAAAAAACAATGAAAATACATAACATGAGGTAAGAGGAGGAGAAAAAAACTCCAGTCAGACTGAGCTCCTAGTGGGAGAACAGTTTGATAACAAAAAAAAACACCTCAGCACAAAAAGCACATGACTGTCAATACGCCATAGAAACACAAGACAAGCAACAGGGGCGGGTAAAGGGTAAGAGAGAGCCGGTGTAGACAGCGCATCCGGTCCTGCAGCATGTCTGCGCTGGTCCAGTCGACTGCCATCTTCCCCGGTAGGGCACAACCATAGAAGGCATTTGGAAAGGGAGGGGGGGAACAGTCTAAACACAGTCGTTATCAGGGTGTTTTGTTCAGCTCCAGCCTTGAGGCCGCAGCTGGCGCCGATGGGGTCTCTGAATGAACAGACTGTGAGAGAGTGTTTCTTGGAAAAGTAAGTAAAAACACAAGACAAGACAAGGACATAAGAAGGGAAGATAAGGGCAGGAGAGGAGAAAGCGCGACCGCCTTCGCTGAAATAGACTACCTCGATGAGTTTCTTGGGAGTGTCCTTAGCGTGGATTACACACTGGCAAAAATCCCACAGCTGCGCGATATACCGAACACGTGAGTCCGCTGGATCCATTTGATGGTCGCGTTGTACTGTCACAACTCGGCTGGTAGTCGTGTGGAGGTGAGAAAGGAGGATCCAAAAGCAGACAGTGGCAGAGATGCAAGTGGGTTTATTTACAGTGCACAATAACCAAGGAGTGGGCAGAACCAAACAAAAACCTAAACTGGGAAACTACATAAAAAGGAGGAGATGGAGCGAGGAGGAGAGAGACACAGAGAAACACGGAATAACGTTGAATACACGGAAGGTTCACAGAGAAACACAGGCAGACACGCAGTATAAATACACACACCAGGTAATTAGGAAATGGTAAACAGGAGGGGACACAGCTGGAACTAATGAACATAACGAGACACAAACCTACAAAGTAAAACAGGAAACACACAGACTGTTTACAACACAAAACTCGGGGACCCGAACAGAGCACAGAGGGAAGACACAGGTAGGGATAATGGAGACACAAAGAACAAATACAAAACAGAATAAACTAGAAAACAATAATAGTAAACACAAAGCGCTGGGTCACCGATCCAGGACCATGACAATTGTGTAACTAGACATAACTGCTAACATAAACGCAATTTTATTCTCACTCTTAACTATCTGAACCCTTTCAGTTTCAGTTTCATTTGTCATAGCACAGGGTCAACATTGCAACGAAATGTATTTGATGAGCAGAAGACAGTCACTCAGCAGTATAGTACAGTATAGTACAGTAGTTTCATTGAACTAATAAATAAACAGCTCTTTCTGGCCAGACATGTGGCGGAACTTTTGCTACAATTTTGTTTGTATTTAACAAAATAAAAATGCAGACATAAGCGTACACATTAGTTTTTGACTGCAAGTGAAAATTGTTTTCTTTCCAAATAAATCTCTCACCGAACTAATACAGCCAATCCCTCAACACGTTTGCACTCTCTTGTTACTTCGGTCAGGTCCGAACCGTGTTAAGAAGACCTCTGGTTAATACTTTGGGTTCCGTGTCGGGGTCGTAGCTGGTAGTGATGGGATTTCCGGCTCATTTTAGAGATCCGGCTCTTTCGGCTCGGCTCACTAAAAAGAGCCGGCTCTTTCGGCTCCGAACCGGCTCTTCAGGTTGTTTTGTTGCTTTAATTAATTTATTATTAACAATAATATAAAATTATGCACAAAAGGAATTACTAATGTAAAAAAAGTGGTTTTATTTATATATGTTTATATATGGCCCCTAGAGACAAAGCACGTACAAACTCTAAAGCATATACAAACTCCAAAAAGCACGTACAAACTCCAAAACACATTTCTAGCGTTAACTGAACTTCCAAAACAGAGCTACCCAGATCACTTAAATTACACAATTGAAAGCATGTGTGTATTGTTTGTGTATTTATAGACAAGCACTCATATTTATTCAAATAATTAAAAAAAGTTCATTTACCTGTTACTACCACACACCAAATCCGGTTGTTGATACTTCCTGGCTTGTGTAGCCACTAGGTAACAAAAGCTCAACACTGCGCCCTAGCATCCTGGAGCACTTCTGTTGTCTTTTGTACGTGTTCTGAGTTTTTACGTTCTGAGTTTGTACGTGCTTCTGAGTTTTTACGTGTTTTGGAGTTTGTACATGCTTCTGAGTTTTTAAGTGTTTTGGAGTTTGTACGTGCTTCCGGGTTTGTAGTGCTCTGAGTTTTTAGTGTTTTTGGAGTTTTTACGCGTTTTGGAGTTTTTACGTGTTTTGGAGTTTGTACATGCTTAGGAGTTTGTACGTGATTTGAAGTTTGTACGTGCTTTGTCTCTAGGGCCACCATAAATATACTTTTATTTATTCACTCCACATAAAATGTAATAAATAAATCATATAATACAAAAAACAACTATTTACATTTAAACTTTTAACTATTTAAATTTTCAGCTTTTTCCTTTTAAACAAATTTAACGTGAAACAACACAAAACACTGCAAACCACAACACAATTAAATATAAATTAAAATATTAAAACAAAAAGAAGATGCACATTCTCTGTCATATGGGCCTGCATGATTTCTGAATCCTTTATCATCTGCAACTGAAAATAGTGGATGATTACTATACCTTTCTAATGTGACGTTGTTGTCCCTTGCTCTTTTTCTCTCTGGCTCTGTTCCTGTGCTACTGCGAGTGTAACTAACGCCCCTCCCCCCTCTGCCCAGCGCAAAGTACAGGCCGCGCGTGCGGAGTTTAGCGGAAAAAAAGGGCGAGAGAGAGAGTGAGAGAGAAAAAAAAAAAACCCACGGCTCCCAATAAGGAGCCGGCTCGCGTCGTTCACTTCAAAGAGTTGGCTCTAAGAGCCATTTCGTTCGCGAACGACCCATCACTAGTAGCTGGGAACTAGCTTTACTGTCTGGGTCAACTTTTCTAGACGACAGCGTGAAAACCATAGGTGATGGAGCTGCAGGCGACCGTGATGGCTGGACATGCTCCTCGGATTCCCCAAGGGAAGCTGCAGGTGACGGTGATAGCTGGACGGGCTCCTCGGACCCTCCAGTGGAGGCAGGCTGCTGAACGTGCCCCTCAGACCCTCCAGCGTAGGCAAAGGCTTGAAGCGGTCCCTCGGACCCTCCAGCACAGACAGAATGCTGAAGAGCAGAGGCTTCCTGTGAATCCAGAGGAGAAAGAATATGAAGGCATGTCATTGCTGACTGTGATGTAAAAAAAGGAGGGAAGAAGAGATTGAATCAGCGTGGGTCACTCTGTCATCATAACAGTCTCAATCAAGTTTATACAAAACCCATCAATCCATTCGCTTCCACTTATCCTTTCCAGGGTCGCAGGGGGCACTGGAGCCTTTCCCAGCTGTCATAGGGCAAGAGGCGGAGTACACCCTGGACAGAGAGAAGCACTGAAAGGCTGCTCCAGCAGAACTTTATTGTTTCGAAGGAAAACACAAACATAGCGTGCAGTTGAGTCTTTACAGCTTACTTACAACTGGGCTCGTCAGGCACTTTTTTTTGGCTGCAGTGGCTATTATTATATTTACATGCTTCCATCTCCCATTTCTGCTCGGTAGCACCTCACACTTTTCAACTTTCCTTTTGCTCCCTCCCTCGCGCTCACACACCCACAGCGGGAGGGGCGGTCCCACACATTCTCCCTGCAGCAAGGACTACACCGCCCATGAGGCGGGCCATGTCTGTAACATTCTGCCGTCGTCTTAAATCATTTTTCAAATAATAATTTAAAAAAAAATTCTTCACATTAATATGTGGGCCACAATTAGAGGTGACTTGGACCGCAAATGGCCCACAGGCTGCGAGTTTGAGACCCCTGGTTTAAATGAACTGACACCCCCGAGTCATTCTAATAATCAGAATCCTTGAAGCACAGGCCAAGGGGGTGGTGTGGCAGCAATTTTCCACACCAGCCTATTACTCAACCAAAGACTAAGGTGCTGTGGACTGATGAAACTAAAATTGAGTTATTTGGGCATAACAAGGGGCATTATGCATGGAGGAAAAACAACACAGCATTCCAAGAAAAACACCTGCTACCTACAGTGAAATATGGTGGTGGTTCCATCATGCTGTGGGGCTGTGTGGCCAGTGCTGGGAGTGGGAATCTTGTCAAAGTTGAGGGACAAATGGATTCCACTCAGTATCAGCAGATTCTGGAGACCAATATCCAGGAATCAGTGACAAAGCTAAAGCTGCACCTTGGCTGGATCTTTAAACTCCTATATGATGTATTTACCTGACAGTTTTTATTGTAACAACCAACGATTTATACAGGAAAATAATGACTATTAACTCATTCACTGCCAGCCATTGGCAGTGAATGAGTTAAACCCATTGACTCATTCACTGCAATTGACGGCTATAGACGTCAATGGCAGTGAATGAGTTAACAAGGTTAACAAGGTTGCCCAAACTTTTGCATCCCACTGTAGCCTTCCCTTCATTGACTCCCTGTGAAATCCAGAATTGAATTTTAAAACCTGTTCCTCACATATAAGGTCTTAAATAATCAGGCCCCATTTTATCTTAATGACCTTATAGTACCATATCACCCCATTAGAGTGGGGGCTCTCATAATGCAGGCTTACTTGTTGTTCCTAGAGCATTTAAAACTAGAATGGGAGGGAGAGCCTTCAGTTTTCAGGCCCGCCTTCTATTGAACCAGCTTCCAGTTTGGATTCAGGAGACAGACACTATCTCTACTTTTAAGAGTAGGCTTAAAACTTTCCCTTTTGATAAACCATATACTTAGGGCCAGATCAGGTGACCCTGAATCCTCCTTAGTTATGCTGCAGTAGGTGCAGGCTGCTGGGGGATTCCCATGATGCACTGTGTTCCTTCTTCTCTCACTGTTTATATACTACTTGGGAGTTAATGTATAGGTATTATAAATCTCTGGCTCTCTTCCACAGCATGTCTTTTGTCCTTCTTGCTTGTCTCTGAGTATGTATCTGTCTTTGTATCTGCTGGGGTTTTCGTCCTGTTAAAAAAAGAGTTTTTCCTTCCGACTGTTGCAAAGGTGTTTGCTCATAGGGGGCCAGATGATTGTTGGGATTTTCTCTGTATATAATATTGTAGGGTCTACCTTACAATATTAAGACCCTTTGTAGCTGAGCTATAAATAAGTAAGTAAGTAAGTAAGCAACACTTTAGGTCTGTCCACACCACCAGGATCCTCTCACTCGCCTTTTCTTTGTCCTCGTCCTTCATCAGCCATGCTGAGTCTTTGTTCATGTGGTGTTGTTCCCATGATGTAGTGCTGATGTTCCTGCCTTGAATGCACAACAAGTACAGTGCTGGTCTTTTCTCTCTTAAGATGAAAAAGCATCTTTCACTTCTCCAGAACAAAGGTCCAGAGTTTGATCCCTCCTAGTATAACAGGAAACATACTTACCAGAGTTTCAAAGTTTCTTTGTAAGCAGACATGAGTCAAATGAACCAGTATGAGTTTGGCTCCTGCGGTTTGTATATCATAAACAGTGTAGAAGCAGAGGCAGCATGTGCATGCATGTGAATGTACACTCCTCTTAAAAGAGTTGTGGTGCCTAAACTAAAAAGGACATAGCGATACTGCTGGAAGTTCCAGGACAGTCACAGAGTTACAGCATCATTTGTGAACATAATGAGAGAAAGGTCATCCAAATCCCGGGATTAAAATTATGTACCCCTGTTGCGTCCAGTAAAACATGTCTCTTTGAACACTTCAGTTCCACAGGCTCCAAAATACTTCTGCTCATTTCATGTTATCCTCCCCACTCCATTTTTGCACTCAGTCTTTTGTGCATCATTAACACTCATGTGTGGAAAACCAAAGTTTTCCTGAACAGAAGATGATCATCAGTGATGCTGTCTTTAAAATATGCTTGTTAGAAATGTACAACTTTAATGTGAAAAATTAAGAATTTTTTCTCTTGTTGTGTTTGTTTGCAGCTGCTTCCTGCTGGAAAAAGTCCTGTTGGACTTCAAATATGTCAATTTCTTTCTACCTTCACCCTTAAAAGTGAAGCCATTTGGGTCCTTGAATGAAAAACATGATTTTTTTAAAGTCTTTTTCAGGTTTTTATGATAAATGTATGACTTTAATGTAGAATATTCAGTTTTTTCTCTTGTTGTCTTTGTTTTAAGCTGCTTCCCGTTGGCTTTAGCTGTTTGGAGTTTCCATTTTCTAAACTTCTACATTCGGAACCTTCTTCAGCTCTGAACAGTATATGAAAAACTGAATGATTTCAAACACAAACTTTGTCTAATAAACTTACATCTTTCATTCTTTATACAGATTGGTCAGCTGCAGTTTGTCAGAGATCAGCTGTGAATATCTGGCAGCAGCACTGAAGTCCAACCCCTCCCATTTGACAGTGCTGGACCTGAGCATGAACAAGCTGCAAGATTCAGGAGTGAAGCAGCTGTGTGGTTTTCTGGGGAGTACAGGATGTGGACTTGAAACTCTGAGGTCAGTCACTATGTTTTAGTTTTGCTGAGATGAAGATGATGTGAAAGTTCATGCTGACTCTAAACTGCAGATATAAGGCTGAAATTATACTGATCCACACTGAGGATCTTCATGGTAAAGTCTGTTTCCTTCTTATCTGGTTTAGTCATTTGACTGTAGCAGAACAATGTTCACATTTGAAACAGTCACACACAACATATGGCCCACTGCCCACATGCCGGACTCCATAGGTTGCTGACTGGCCGCCAGTCTGTCGCAGGGCTAACACATAGAGACACAGACAACCAATCGCACCCATATTCACTCACAGATTCACACGTATGGGCAATTTAGATTGACCAATTAACCTATCCCCACTACAAAATCCACAATTTATTATAATGTCCATGCTCATCATTAAGCAGCTAGAATTTTGATCAGATGAATCCTAACTTTACAATTGATTTGAAATCTAATGATTCAGCTGTAAACTGATTACGTTTCATCATGAAATGTAATCAGATTGCAATCAGAGCATCTGCAGCTACTTTTAAAATTTTTGAGTTCAGTTTTAGTCTAACAATCATTTCAGTGTCATCTTCACTCAGATATTTACATCATCTCCAAAATCCACCTGTCACACACACTTTTCCATCAGTGTGATTGATTCTAATCAAACAATGATTGATTACTGATCAGTGTGTAACACAGTAAATGTTTGTATTGCAGGAAACTTCCAATCATAGATTTTATCCTGAGCTGATGTTAAATCTGTGATGTCATTGCCATCCCAATCCTGATATACTGATGACTTATTGCCTGTAAAAGCTTCATGTTTAACAAACTAATGTTTAACTGGGAATTCTGCTTTTGTAACAAGGTAAACTTGTGTAGATGAACTCTCTCCTCTGAGCTTTGACTTTATGAATGAGGAAATGACTCAGTGTCAGTCAGCTGTAGATCAGTGTACAAGCTCAACCATGAAAGAAAGAACAGCCAACAGATATTTGCCCCTCACACCTGTGTGAATCATTATCATGTGTTTGAGTTAATCTGTGACTGAAGTGTAATAGTGTTTAAAAGTAAATGAGGAAATTAATGAAAAAAAAGTGGGATTAATGATTAAGAATAATAATAATAAGAAGCTGACAACCAGCTGTCATGCTGCTAATGTTTCTCAGGACCTGCTGTATATGTTGCATTTACAGTAAACAAACTGAAAATCATTGCGGAGCTAAGCCCGAGGATTTCTGATGATCAACAATAATTTGATGCAGTTTGATCACAACCACATTTAAATATGTGTTGATGTAGAAGTTAGTAGATCATATTCTGACTTTACACTCTAATAATTATAAATGCTGCCAAATATAAGAACAGGAATATGAGAATTATGAGAATAGATATATATAAAAACATAAGAATGTATAAATTGTAATGTAAAAATTCCCCACTCGCCCCTGTGGGAGGTTAATCCTTCAAGCTCGGGTCCTCTACCAGAGGCCTGGGAGCTTGAGGGTCCTGCGCAGTATCTTAGCTGTTCCTAGGACTGCTCTCTTCTGGACAGAGATCTCCGATGTTGTTCCCGGGATCTGCTGGAGCCACTCGCTTAGCTTGGGAGTCACTCCACCTAGTGCTCAGATTACCACTGGGACCACCGTCACCTTCACCCTCCACATCTTCTCGAGCTCTTCTCTGAGCCCTTGGTATTTCTCGAGCTTCTCGTGTTCCTTCTTTATGATGTTGCTGTCATTCGGAACTGCTACATCAGTTACTACGGCCGTCTTCTTCTGTTTGTCTACCACCACTATGTCCGGTTGGTTCGCCACCACCATTTTGTCC
>NW_024583069.1:90150-92295 GCF_018398535.1 Haplochromis burtoni | reverse complement strand
GGAGGGTACTGCCCCTTGTGGCTGTTCAACTTGTAGCCAAGCATCTCACTGATCACTGCTGCCGTATTGTAGATCAGCTTGTTAGTGTCGTTAATTGTGGTTGTAGGTATCGTCCGTAGTGCTGCATTAATATCATCTAGCAGACCTTCTGAGGGTACTTCATGTAATCTTGGTTATCGGCTACGGGGGGGTCCAGGTTTCAATTTTGGCCATGATCCTATCTTTCAGGTCAGTTCCTCTCGTACTCAACGATCCTTCTCCTATCGCACTTGGGGCTTGGTACCCAATATCGGGTGGGGGGGATGATATCTCCCCCCTGACCTGGCGTCCTGGCTCCCCCTTGCCATAGAATTTATGTTGTACGTTGTGTGTTGTCGTCAATCTCTAGTTGTGAGAGCAGTCCCTTCTTTCGAATGTTGGAACACTGAGCTACTAGTTGTTTTCGCCGTCATTGTGGATGTTGGGTATCAAAGAATCCATAGGTCCCTCATCCTATTCGTGTAACCCCTTCTGCCAGAGTTACTTGCGTAGCAGCGTTCACCTCGTTGCTAGATAATAATAATAACAATAATAATGTGTACTTTATTGATTCCCGTGGGCAAATTCTTCTCTGCATTAAGTGCAGTGGGCAGCCATTGGGCGCCTGTGGAGCAGTGTGTAGAGACGGTACCTTGCTCAAGGGTACCTCAGGGTAGGCATTTGGTGGATTCGAACCCCCGACCCTTTCGATCATGGGGCCACCACTGATGGGTCTGTCTGGCACAGACCCACCACTGGAACGAGACAATTCTACTACAACAGCAAAAAGCATTGGACACCAAGCAGAGCTCTTTGTTTGAGCTTGTGCACAAGGGAGAGAACTGTGACAAGCGTCGTTCTTTCACCTCGAACCCTAGTTGCTCTCAGCCAGCTTCCCCCGTAACACTGCTCTTTATTGAGGTTACATGAATTTGCATAAGGTGCTTAACATATAACGTCTTACACAGGCATACATGTGAACAAAGAGTACCAGTCTATGTGTCGTGTATTTGTGTGTGTGTGTGTGTGTGTGTGTGTCAAGATGTGACCCTGTGACCAACTCCGCAAAACTGGTGCCAGGAGTCCAGTGGTCCACCTAAGGAAAGGGCTCTTATACTTACACAGATACAGAGTAGGTGTCCTCCTATACCATGAATCAGTAAGAGTGGGTACGACCTCTCTCATGACCTTAAGATGTGTGTGTATGCCACAGAGTCTTCGCAGACTGCTAAGGATCAGACCTCTATCATTATGCAATGGATTATAAAACGCATATATGAGTATATCTTTCTAAGCATAAATGACAATCCAACAATATAAACCTAACAACCACTCTACCTACTGAGCTATCCCTGCCCCTGAGCGAACCCACACTTGATGGTTCCTTGTACTATGGACTTGAAGTTGGCCTCTAGTGTTGTCTGCCACATCCCCACTGAGTTCCTGATGAAGGCTTTTAGGGTCCTGTTGATCTTCTATAGCAGGGGTCACTAACAGGCGGACCGGGGTCCGAGTCCGGACCCAGTCGCCATCCTATATGGACCCGGACCTATAGTTAACAAAATATTAAATTATATTTAATTTTGACGGGGCGATTCAATTTTAAGCGTTAACCTTACAGTGTATTAGACCAGGGAACATACAAACCAATTGTGTGCGAGTTAAGCCACCCACGTGACACTACTTAGCCAATCACATCTGCGCATTCAAGGCGCTCGCAACGCTGAGTGCAGACACAGACAGAGGAAAGACACGGTGAGAGGTGAATGACAAGCGAGACGATTAACGATACAGTGAGACAAGACGTGAGTGGGAGTCACAAGAGGTAAAACAACTATGGCGCTTTCAAAAAAGAGAAAAGTAGACAGCGAAAATAGAACTTTCAAGACTGAATGGACCGACCCATATATGTTCATTCTTCCAGCCGCAAGCAGCAAACCAGTGTGTCTCATATGTTCAGAAACCGTGACACTGATTAAAAGTGGCAATGTCAAACACCACTATGAGACAAAGCACAAAGCTTTTGAACAATCATACCCACCCAAGTCTGAACTCAGGTCCCAGAAAATTAGCAGTCTCAGAGCCCAATATGATCAATCCACAAGGATCTTAACCAGTTCTTTCACC
>NW_024583069.1:83713-89017 GCF_018398535.1 Haplochromis burtoni | reverse complement strand
TCATAAAGAACCCATTTGCCATCACTGATGTCAGAGGGTTCTCAAAGGAAGTCACACAGCACTTCAAGTGGGCAAATGCTGGGCCTCTTCAAATGCAACTAATTGATCTCCAAGCAGATGTGGCCCTGAAAGAGCAGTTTGGAAGAACTGAACCTGCCACTTTCTGGCCCCAATTGGTCTCTGAGACAGCTTTCCCAAATCTGAGGAAAGTAGCCCTGTACATCTTGACCATGTTTGGCTCCACATACAGCTGTGAGGCAGCTTTCTCCACAATGAACATAATAAAAACTAAATATCGTTCCAGGCTCACCAATGAGCACCTACACACGTGTATGAGAATGGCCCTGACACCATTCCAGCCCAGATTTAAAATCCTTGTAGAGCAAACTAAAGCTCAATTCTCTCACTGAACAACAGAAAGTGGGGACCTGGAATATAAGGGGGTGAAAGAAAGAGAAACTGTAAAATTGTTAAAATGTTTTGATGTTATCTGTTGAAAATGTATTGAGACTGTTAAATCGAGATGTAAAATGTAAAGAAAAAGAAATTAAGCACTTTGTTTTAAGATGCACAATTTAGCCATTTCATTTATTTTCTCTAATTCATTTTAAACAGCAGCCCTATATCTAATGTAGGCCTACTGTGTGTTTCAGTGTTAACAATAAATGTTGTTGAAATGTTTTTAACTTGTATTTTCATTGATTTGACAGTCTATTGTTCATACGTTCAGATATAAATTTAAAAAAAAAAAGGTTGCTTCTCTATCACAATCATAACATAAGTTAGACATTATGATGTCCCGGACCTCTGCTTGAGAAGATTTTCTCCAACTGGACCTCCTCAAATTTTAGTTTAATACCCATTCCAGGATCCAGGTGTGAGGCCTTCTTGTAATCAATCCAGGCAGTGCACAGGTTGGTCAGCCTAATATGGCAGTCTCGACTGACTGCTTGGTCTACCAGTAGCTGGTGTTTTGCGCCTGTGGTATTCTTGCCAATTCCTTCCTGTGCCCCACTCATGCATTGAACCATGTGCCTGTTCATCTTAGCCGCTAAGATGCCTGACAGGAGCTTCCACGTGATACTGAGGCAGGTTATTGGTAGGTAGTTCGAGGGGACTGGTCCCTTCTGGGGGTCCTTGAGGATCAGGACTGTCCGGCCTTCAGTTAGCTATTGCGGGTTTCTCTCGTCAACTAGCAGGCCAGGCCTGGAGTATATGGCACTGTTTATTTGATGGCATGCCTCATCTGGCCCGATTGTGGTTTGGTTTGTGTGGCCCAGGCTCATAGAAAACAGGTCAAGCTGGCACTTCTGACTGACCGGTTTCATGGCAGGGTGTATGTCAACCAGTTGTGGGCCAGGTCCCGCAATGATGGCACTATTTATATTCCTATTTTCCTATTTTAGTTAGAAGACCCAAATGCCATATTGCAATACTATACTGTTATGGTTGCGAACGTTTCAAATGCTGGTTTGACAGGTTTGTGAGTGTACACTTTATCCAAAACCTAATGAGGGTTTACTCATGGTTATCACTGTGTGGCTGTAGCTGGTGGCAACCGCGTTCAGGAGGCCGTCCACAGTGATGATGTCCAGCTAGCTTCCTGGAAAGTGGCCGGCGATGTCAAGGTACCATATACAGGTGAGTCAGTGATGCTAGACTCGGACGTGCCATCCAAACTAGCCGTGGACTGGATGCTGGGCTGGCAGCTGCAGCAGCAGGTGGTGGCGCTGGAGACGAGAGTGTTGAAGCATCTGAGGGCAGCACAGCAGGCAACGGCATGGAAACCGCAGAGGGTGACACAATAGACATCTGAACGGACTCACCACAGTGGTCAGTGAACACAAGGAGGTGCTGGAGCAGCACCTTGGCATCTACAGTGTAAACAGAAGACTGGACGGGCCCCTCTGGCCCACCAGGGAAAACAGAACAGTGAAGCGATTCCTCGGTCCCTCTAGTGAAGACAGAAGGCTGACAGAAGTCCTCTGGCAGACATGGCGCAAAACCAGCAGGCACGGAGTTCCCTGGTGAACACAAAGCAAAACCAGCAGGGTTTAGTCCTCGGCTGGTTTCATAGCCCCCATGGGTCCAGAGTCAGCTGAGGGCTGAAACTCAGTCTCTGGGGAGGCCCTGGAGATAGTAATTGCTAAATGAAACAATCTTTGAGGAACCAGTTCCTTTTTAATATGTTTGTCTGTGCTCTGAATAGGAGGTAGAAAAACAATCCTTAATATGTTGCATTGCCATAGCTTGCTGTACTGAGACAGGTGAAAATGAAATCTGCACGGGTGGCAAAATAGTGGAATGAACAGATGAAAAGGCAGGTAACTGAACTGATAACTGAGCCACTGATGAAGTTAATGACTAACGTCTCAGCTATTGGCTTTGCTACAGACAGTGCTACATGCTGAGCTACATGCTGAGCTACATTCTGAGCGGCTGACTGAGCTACAGACTGGGCAGCTGAGTAGGTAGAGACCTGAGTGGCTCACAGAAGAGATAGCTGTACAGGTTGCACTGACAGAAGTGGAGCAGGTGAAGTGGGGAATCAACAGTAAATATTATCCCCTTTCACAAAACACACAGCCCCTGAGTACAAAGTCCCAAAGTCAGAAGCAGCATAATCAGTGTCCTGTACATTCACCACAGCAGGCGGCTTTGACGTCCCGAAGCCCAGCTGTGGGGTGATGCACCAATGGTGCAGACTCCACTTTCTCCTCGGCACTGGGGCAGACAGATCGGGAGACTCCATGTTTGCTGGGCCACGTGGCATCTCCTCCGCCGAGAGGGGCAGATAAGCGGTAGCAGCTGGGAGGTGAAGGTGAAGGGTGTTTAAGCAAAAATCCTGTAAGAGTGGATTGGTGAATCCAGTAGCCAGGGGAGATTGGAAATTAGCTGATGTAGCCCGGCCTCCAAGGCACGACAAAACTCCTTCCCCTCATGCTCTAGCCACAGGCTAATCCACCTCAAAACTGAGTCAATTAAATGGTAAATGGTCTGTATTTGCATAGCGCTTTTACTAGTCCCCAAGGACCCCAAAGCGCTTTACACATCCAGTCATCCACCCATTCACACACACATTCACACACTAGTGATGGCAAGCTACATTGTAGCCACAACCACCCTGGGGCGCACTGACAGAGGCGAGGCTACCGGACACTGGCGCCACCGGGCCCTCTGACCACCACCAGTAGGCAACGGGTGAAGGGTCTTGCCCAAGGACACAACGACCGAGACTGTGCAAGCCGGGGCTCAAACAGGCAACCTTCCAATTACAAGGCGAACTCCCAACTCTTGAACCACTATCACCCTAATTCCTCCCGGAGCTCCTCAGACGGTGCAAACGCTGCTGGGTCCATGTAATGGTTGGTTCGTACTGCCACATTTGCCAAGGCAAGCCGTGATGTGTTCGTGGAAAAGGCCCCAAAATGCAGGCAAAGGCTATAATGCAAGTGAGCGTTTATCTACAAAGAGGAAAAGTGACAAAAACAAGAAATGAGGAAATAAGTTTGTGAGGAAAATTATTAAATAACTTCCTGCTAATACACAACATTTCATTAAATTTCCTCTTAAACCTGTTTTGTCTGGCCATTTGAATTTCATTTGAATTTCCAATAAAGGACTCCAAAGAGTTTGGTGAAAAGAATGACAGTAGATGTTTGTGTTAAAGTGCTGGAGGCAAATTTCTTCAGCTTTTTCAGTGTTGCACTTTGTAGCTGGTCCCTGAGCACTGGTCTCACATCAAACTGCACAAAGAGACCAGTGTTGTTAGTCCAGGTCAGCAGATGACTTGTTGGAATGAAAATGAACTTGCAGTTTGTCTGCTTTAATAATGTGACTGGGAAAAAAAGTCCTGTTGGACTTCAAATTTGTCAATTTCATTCTACCTTCACCTTTAAAAGTGAAGCCATTTGGGTCCTTGAATGACTAACATGATTTTTCAAGTGTTTTTCAGGTTTTTATGATAAATGTATGACTTTAATGTAGAATATTCAGTTTTTTCTCTTGTTGTCTTTGTTTGAAGTTGCTTCCTGTTGACTTTAGCTGTTTGGCATTTCCATTTTCTAAACTTTTACATTCTGAGCCTTCTTCAGCTCTGAACAGATTATGAAACACTGAATGATTTCAAACACACACTTTGTCTAATAAACTTACCTCTTTCATTCTTTCTTTTTAGATTGGTCAGCTGCAGTCTTTCAGAAATCAGCTGTGATTATCTGGCAGCAGCACTGAAGTCCAACCCCTCCCATTTGACAGTGCTGGACCTGAGTGAGAACAAGATGCATGGTTCAGAAGTGAAGCAGCTATGTGGTTTTCTGGAGAGTCCAGGATGTAGACTTGAAACTCTGAGGTCAGTCACTATGTTTTAATTTTGCTGAGATGAATATGATGTGAAAGTGCTGACACTAAACTGCAGATGTAACCGGTGTGTTACTGTGTCTGACAATGGAAGGTAAAAGAAAGATCTCCAAGTAGATAACTTGCCCACACAAACTCCACTCCCACTGTGGAATTGTAGAGAAGTGACTGCATTTATCTTTACATTACACATAAAGTGCAAATCAATCAATCAATCTTTATTTATAAAGCACTTTTCATACAAAAAATGTAGCCCAAAGTGCTTTACATGGTTAAAAGCAGCCCACCCCACACTCTCATTAACATAAGCGATCATGAATACACACATCCCCCCCCCCACCAATAAAATAACTTTAAAATCGATCCTGAAACACATGGGGAGCCAATGCAGTGATTCTAAAACCAGTGTAATGTGGGCCCGCCCTCTGGTCTTCGTCAGCACACGAGCTGCAGAGTTTTGTAAAAGTTGTAAGGGTAAAATATTCTTTTTGAGGAGACCAGAGAATAGGGCATTACAGTAATCAATGCGACTGGTAATAAAAGCATGCATCAGCATCTCTGTGTTGGCCCGAGAGAGAATAGGGCGGACTCTGGCTATACAGTATTTTTTAGATGATAAAATCCAATTTTGGTTACATGTTTAATATGTGGGATAAAACCAAGCTCAGAGTCAAAAATAACACCCAGGTTTTTCACGTGTAGCGAAGGACATAGTGAAAATGCCTGTGATTTAGACATGAGTTTCTCTCTCTGAGCCTCAGGACCGATGATTAAAACTTCAGTTTTGTCCTGGTTAAGCTGTAAAAAGTTTTCTGCCATCCAAGATCTTATATCTAAAATACAGTTAAAAAGGGCATCCATTGGTCTGGTGTCATCAGGAGACACGGAGATGTACAGCTGAGTGTCATCGGCGTAACTGTGTAAGTTCACTCCATGCCTCCTGAT
>NW_024583069.1:80484-81859 GCF_018398535.1 Haplochromis burtoni | reverse complement strand
CTCATCCGCACGTTCCTGACGATGGAATCCCCGAGGACCAGCGTGGAGAGAGGAGGTGCCACCGGGGGCTACTGGCCATCTGAGACGCCCGCGCCGTGGCACCGGGGGTGTTCAGATGGAGATGCGCCAGCCGGACCGCGTGAGTGACTCCCAGGTAGTCGCGCCGTGGGTCCTCTTCTCCAAGGAGCCGGGGTAAAGCACAGCTCTCAGTGGTGAGTTTGCACCACAGCGTCGGGCTGCCCGCCGCAGATCTGGGGGCGTAGTGGTGGAGATGGCGCAGACCTCAGCGACACAGCGGGATGGCGAGGGCTAGCGGCCAGAGGAGGAAAGTCCACAGGATCCATAACATTGAATTTATTCTCCAGTACTACTGCGCCAGAGGGGTGAGGGTGCGAGAGACGGATCCTCCTGGCCTCTCTGCAGCCACTGTGCATCTCAACCATGGTCCATGGCACTGGTTGGAGTGGAGTGGAGCTGACCAGAGCCTTAGGTCTGGCCCCTAGTTGAAACCAGCAGTTCTCGTCCGTGGCAGAAACACCAGTGACGCAAGTTGAGAGCCTGGGTTGACTGTTGGCAGGATCTTGGGACACAGCAGCTGGGTGGTGCACTGTGTCGGCTAGCTCAGCACTAGTAGCGGTGGTTTGAGCTTTGCCAAGGAGGATCGTGTCAAGTTCGCGTTCAGCCCCCTGGATTTGGTATAGCGTGGATATCCTTTGTTCCAGCTCGCTCACTTTTTGGCTCAGGTTGATGCAGCTTTCACAACTGGATGTTGAGGTAAGTGGTGCCATTCCGAAATCTCGTACCGGCGACAGCCGGTACCTGGAATATATTTGACATAAGATTAAAAAAACAACACAAAATCCGACCAGGATGTGAACTTAAAACTCCAAGGTCAGTCACCAAGTTTTGGTAGTGCTGAAATGAACATGATGTGAAATTTGTCTTGACACTAAATTGCAGACATAAGGCTGATCTTATACTGATCCACAATGAGGATCTTCATGGTAAAGTCTGTTTCCTTCTTCTCTGATTTCATCCATTGACTGTAGCAGAACAATGTTCACATTTCAAACACTAAACTACACTCAACTACACTCAACTACACTCAACGTATGGCCCACTGCTGGGCCTGGCCTGCCGACCTTTCCTATTTCAGTGAGAGAGGGAACCCTGATTAATAATAATAATAATAATAATAATAAATTTTATTTATGAGCGCCTTTCAAGTCACCCAAGGACACTTTACAATAGGATAAAACACTTAGTAAAACAATGGCAGAATAAGAACAATAAAATAAAAGCACAAGATAAAATTAACAAACAGTGGATTCACAGTGAATATGCAGATTTGAACAGATGAGTTTTGAGTTGGGAT
>NW_024583069.1:47554-67151 GCF_018398535.1 Haplochromis burtoni | reverse complement strand
TATGAAGCGCCTTGAGCCGACTTTTGTTGTGATTTGGTGCCATATAAATAAAATTGAATTGAATTGAATATTCCATATTCCATATTCCATTTCATATTGCATATTCCATAATTTATACTGAAAGTTTCCAGAAGAGCAAACATCAGACATACCTCCAAACATGTGACGAGTCACACTGACATCATTTCTACAGAGAACAGTGTGAACTCTCAGCAGGTCACTTAAATAAGAAGGACAACCAGTGCAGCAGGAATGACTAAACTCATTAACAGTCTGTTATCCCCGTGTTCCTGTTGTTCTACATCATCATCAATAATGCTGCTCCACCATCATCACTGCAGCTGACCAATCAGCTTCTGTGATGTCATGTGATGCTCTGTGACTCAGAATGAAGAAATGCTAAATGGCTGACCTGAAGCTAACCTGAGTAACAGTCAAAGTACTGATGATTCCTACAAAGTGTGTGTTCAGTATGAGATGAGTTTGGTAGGACTGTGTGTGCACAGATGGACTCCACAAGAGATCTCCTTCATGAAGTAAATGTGAAAGTTTGTCCAATAGTGGGAAAAAGTTCAGAAAATAACTCAGAGAATATCTGTGAAGCAGGAAAAAAAAATCATAATAGAAGAAAAGCAAAATAATGATCCAAATCCTGCTCTGAGCCATCATTTAAACATCACTATCAGACAGTAAAGGCTTCTAAAGACTGCTCATCTCTCAGCTTTAGTTAAAGATGCTGGTGCTGTCCACAGATCAACTGACCTGGTGGAACTGAACCCTTTAGAGCTTCAGTTCTCCAGATCAGCAGGATGTCTGAGGTCTGCAGAAACACAAAAACACAGCAGCTAAAAATAGTTATTCCAAGAAAACGCGGTGGGAACTGCTGATTCCTGAGCTTTGATACTGGATTAGCTTCAGTAGTTATTCCCATCACTGCTGTAGGAGCTACATTTAGTCACAGCTGATTGTCTTCTTTGAACAATAAGAATGACTACTATTCTAAAAACAAGCACACAAAGAACCAATGAGAGTGAAGAACAGGATAAAGACCTCCTGTGATGGTGGCAAAGAAATAATCAGCAGACTGTACCAGTTTATAACTGGATGAATGTAGAACCAGCTCAGCGGAGCTCAGTCCCATATCTTTGGTTAGAAACGAACAACTTCAGAGATATAATGCTGCTCAAGCAGATTCAAGCAGTGCGCTCACATTACAGCAGCTAATGAGAGAATCTGTGTATATGATAAACAGCTGATCGCTCACAGCTCGTGCACTGTTGGATCTCCAGATGTTCACATGCCTGAAGTCTGTGAAGAAACTGTGGTCCACGTAGTTCACAGGGTAAAGCCTCAGATTGGACCAATCTCCCTGGATCACTGCAGCATCCTCAGCTGGTACATGGACGTTTCTGTTCCTCAGTCTTGGAGTCCCTGCAGGTCCGTCCACACCACCAGGGTCTTCTCACTTGGCTTTTCTTTGTCCTCGTCCTTCATCGGCCATGCAGTGTCTTTGTTCCGACGGTGTTGTTCCCACGATGTAGCGCTGCTATTCCTGCCTTGAATGCACAAGTCATCGCTGGTATTTCCTCGGGTGGAAAAGCATCCTTCACTGATCCAGAACAAAGGTCCAGAGTTTGATCCCTCCTAGTAGGACAGCAAACATACTGATAAGAGTTTCAAAGTGTCTTTGTAAGCAGACATTATTCAAATGAGCCAGTATGAGTTTGGTTCCTGCAGTTTGTGCACCATAAACAGTGCTGAAGCAGAGGCAGCATGTGCCTGCAGGTGACTGTACACTGCTGTTATAAGAGCTGTGGAAACTCAGGTAAAAAGGACGTAATGATACTGCTGAAATTGTCTGTCCTGCTGAAACTTCCAGGACAGTCACAGAGTTACATTATCATTTGTGAACATAAAGACAGAAAGTTCAACCTAGGTTTTACTGAAAAGAAGATGATCATCAGTGATGGGGGGTGGCTGTAGCTCAGGTGGCAGAGCAGGTCAGCCACTAATCAGAAGGTCGGTGGTTCGATCCCAGGCTGCCTCCTGGCTGCATGCCAAATATCCTTGGGCAAGATACTAACCCCGTGTTTGCCTACTGGTGGTGGTCAGAGGGCCCAGTGGCGCCTGTGTCCGGCAGCCTCGCCTCTGTCAGTGCGCCCCAGGGCAGCTGTGGCTACAATGTAGCTTGCCATCGCCTGCATGTGAATGGGTGAATGACTGAATGTAGTGTGAAGCGCTTTGGGGTCCTTAGGGACTAGAAAAGCGCTATACAAATGCAGACCATTTACCATGCTGTCTTTAAAATACCCTTGTTAGAAATGTCCAACTTTAATGTAAAAAATTAATAGTTTTTTCTCTTGTTGTGTTTGTTTGAAGCTGCTTCCTCTTGGCTTCAGCTGTTTGGAGTTTCCATTTTCTAAACTTATACATTTTGAACCATCTTCAGCTCTGAACAGATTATGAAACACTGAATGATCCCAAGCACACACTTTGTCTAATAAAGTTACATCTTACATTCTTCATACAGATTGTATCGGTGTGCTTTGCCAGCGATCAGCTGTGATTATCTGGCAGCAGCACTGAAGTCCAACCCCTCCCATCTGAGAGAGCTGGACCTGAGCTTCAACAAGCTGCACGATTCAGGAGTGAAGCAGCTGTGTGGTTTTCTAGAGAGTCCAGGATATGTACTTGAAACTCTGAGGTCAGTCACCATGTTTTAGTTCTGCTGAGATGAATTTTATGTGAAAGTTTTGCTGACAGTAAACTGCAGACATAAGGCTGATATTATGCTGATCCACACTGAGGATCTTCATGGTAAAGTCTGTTTTCTTCTTCTCTGGTTTAGTCCATTGACTGCAGCAGAACAATGTTCACATTTCAAACAGTGATACTCAACGAATTGCCCGCTGCCCTCCACAGAGTGTAGACTAGCCAGCTGACTTTTCCTCTTCATTCCACCTTAAAGTATGTCTGACACTAAAATCAAAACCAAAAATGGCCATTTGCTTTACAGACAGCAGTCTGTAAACATACACACATCATCCAAAACATAGTCCAACATCCAAATCTCCTCCACTGCCAGGATGGGAAATGAGAAGGAAAAACACTGACATTCAGGGTTAGCATGAGTTTAATAAAGCAGGCTAGATCAAAGCTGCATTAGATAGCTAACATTAATGAATGAGTGGACATAAATGGACAGAAATTATCTGAAGCACTTCACATGCCTTAAATCATCACATTTCTCTTTATTCTTTATGAACTCTGTTAGTTGGCTCCCTGTTTTTCTGCTTCCAACAATTGTGGGGGTGAAGCTCCCGTGTAGTGTGCTCTGTTCTCTCTACTATCAGAAAAGCAAGACCCTGATTCCCTGCACACAACATTCTCTTCATAACTCAGCAGTATGAAATGTCATAAAACAGTGTAACTCATTCACAGTAAATCAGCAGTATAAGGTAATAACAAATCAGTCAAATAAGTCTAAATATTTTCACATTGTTCCAACTCAAAAGTATAATGCAAACTAAAACTACATAACGATTACACAATCTATAATAAGAAGTATAATGTGACCTACAGCAGTATCATGATTCAATCATTTTGATTACAGGTATAATGTAACATATGACAGCATAATAATCTCACAATCCCCACCATGAACTTCATTCCTTTCCAAGCCAGCCTTGAGTGTCCTTTATTCGGCTCATTCTCTGCTTTACTTTTTACACCTGATTTTAGCTGCTTTATCCCTCTTTGAACAAGTTCATGTGCCTCAATCGTTTTCTTCTCTCCCTCATAACAAGACTGCTTCTTCTGACTGAGAACATCTTTGAGGGATTCACTAATCCAGGGCTGCTTTTTGGGAAAATAGTTCCTGTTTTCAAAGGAACTATTTCTACTTATATTTCTTTCCCCAGAAAGAAATATAAGTAGAAATAGATGATCTTAGTGAGAACATGAGCCTTTAAAAAGTCCCAGTGGGATGCAGTAGCCAGGGACAACAATGTCACATTAGAAAGGTATGGTATTCATCCACAACTATTTTCAGTTGCAAATGATAAAGGTTTCAGAAAGTTTATTCATGCAGGCCTATATGACAGAGAATCTTCTTTTTATTTTCATATTTTAGTTTATTGTTACGGTTTAGAGAAGGACTCAAGCGCAGGACTCCAGGCTCAGATCCACACAAGAAAGATTTATTTACAATTCACCAGGTGTATATACAAGAAGCTGCGGGGGGAGTGCTATGTACAGCTGAGTGGGGGGAAAGGGGCTCCAGGGAAAAGCACGCGTTCTTCTGATAATCCACACACACAATTGCAGGCTCTCACTCCAACACTCGCCACTCGGGAATCACACGGGGGGAAATCAAAGGAGCTCTGCAGACAGGGAGATGGGATTAAATACAATGCACGAAAGAAACACACTTAACTTGACTTGCTGTAGTTTGACTTCACTAATGTGTGGTAGACAACGATCCAGCGATGAACAGCGGTCACCTCCTGGCTTAAATACCGATCATCTTAATGAGACCAAGGTGTCTCATTTCCCAAAGGCGTGGGCCAAGGGCGTGAACCCACAGTGAGTTCCGCCCCGGCGAGAGAGAAGAGGAGAGAGAGAGTGGAAGAGAGAGAGAGAAACAGTTAGAAAGTGCAGATCAGCGTGCAGCCGATCCGCTTGGCCGTGACATTTATATTTAATTGTGTTGTGGTTTGCAGTGTTTTGTGTTGTTTCACTTTAAATTTCTTTAAAGGGAAAAAGCTGAAATTTCAAATACTTGAAAGTTGAAATGTAAATAGTTTTTGTTTTTTGTATTATATGATTTATTTATTACATTTTATGTGGGGTGAATAAGTAAAAGTATATTTACGGTGGCCCCTAGAGACAAGGAACGTACAAAATCAAAAGCACATATAAACCCCAAAGCACGTACAAACCCCAAAGCACATAAAAACTCTATAGCACATACAAACAACGAAGCACGTACAAACCTCAAAGCACGTAAAAACTCCAAAACACGTAAAAACTCCAAACCACGTAAAAACTCCAAACCACGTAAAAACTCCGAACCACGTACAAACTCCAAAATACAACAGAAGTGCTCCAGGATGCTAGGCGCAGTGTGGAGCTTTCGTTACCTAGTGGCTACACAAGCCAGGAAGTACCAACGATCGGATTTGGTGTGTGGTATTAACAGGTAGATGAACATTTTTTTTTCAAATTATTTGAATATATATGAGTGCCTGTGTATAAATACACAAACAATACACATATGCTTTCAATTGTGCCGGAAATCCCATCATTTAGTGGGCGTTAAGGCATCTGGGAATGGATCTCAAAACTGGATTATAGATGGCAGACAGTTGGTGTCGTAAACCACCGCCTCTGTTCAAAGATGGTCGCTCACAGTGGACATAAATGGCTTCTTTCACTCCTCTTTAAAACCATCTGTCCTCTCTGTCCAAAATGTGAACATTGGCATCCTCGAAAAAGTGACCTTTGTCCTTTAGATGCAGATGGATGGCTGAGTATTGTCCCGTGGAGGTGGCTCTTCTATGTTGTGCCATGCGCTTGTGAAGTGGCTGTTTGATCTCTCCAATGTAGAGGTCTGGGCATTCCTCGCTAGACTGTACAGCATACATTCTTAACAATGTGGTTTATGCTGTACAGTGTAGCGAGGAATGCCCAGTGTGCTGTGCTTACCCAGAACAGTTTCAACTCTGGCCCCAGATGTCAGCCTTATGTGTACATTAATCAAGCAATGTAGAAAGAAAAGCATCTGAACTTCTTTAAGTTCCTTGAAGACGTTTCACCTCTCACCCGAGAAGCCTCTTTAGTTCTAGGGTCAAATGTTGGAGAGTCTCAGATTTAAGCCCTGTGGGAGTATCCCTCCAAGAGGGACAAAGGACCCCTAAATGATCCTCTACCTAATCACAAAAGCCAAGGTGTGAAAACGGGTGTAGGTCACAATCAGCCAAGGTTTCAGGTGAGCATATTGTGAAACCTAGCCCCACCCTATCATATAATTTCCTGAGGTCCCTAGAACTGAAGAAGCTTCTTGGATGAGAGGTGAAATGTCTTCAAGCAACTTAAAGGCATCCAGACGCTTTTCTTTCCAAGCTCCTTAGACTACAATGATCTTTATGACTGAGAACCTTCACAGACATCCTGATATAGCGCTTTTCTACTCTCCCGGATTACAAAGTGCTCTATACAACATGCCACATTCACCCAATCACACACTACCTCTAAACTGAGAGCTTCCTAACTACATTCATGCACATTCACAGTCATGACATGCACACTGGAGGAGCCAGGGATCGAACTACTAACTTTCCGACCAGTAGATGACCTGCTCTACCTCCTGAGCTACAGCCACCTGGTGATAAACATGCATAAACCCTCATTAGGTTTTGGATAAAGTGTACACTCGCAAACCTGTCAAACCTACATTTGAAATGTTGGCTACCATAGCATTACAGCATTGCAACATAGCATTTGGGTCTTCTTACTAAAATAGGAAAAAAGGAACATAAATAGTGCCATCATTGCGAGACCTGGCGCGCATCTGGTTGACACACACCCTGCCATGACACCATTCAGTCAGAAGTGCCAGCTTAATGCCGGATCTGGGGAAGACCTATTTTCTATGAGCCTGGGCCTCATAAACCAAACCATAATGTGGACAGATATGGCATGCTATCACATAAACAGTGCCATCTATGCCAGGCCTTGCCCATATCTGGATGACATACCACTTACCATGCCAGAAGTCAGCCAGCAGTGCTGGCTTGACACCAGATCTGGACTAGACCTGTCTGCTATGTGGGCACAGACAAGCATTCCCTGTGCCTCCTTCACTACTTTGTCAAATGTTTGCCTATATAAATTAAGTGTTGGGACCGGGGGGAATATAAACATTATAAAATGTAATCAATTCCCCATCCATTTTGCCTCGTACCAGAATAAATCTACCTTCTCTATCTATAATTGTAGCATTATGTTCAAAAGTAAATCTCCCTAGTGATTGGGTGACTGTCCACCAAGTGCATCCGACTTACACTAGATAAGTCCAACATATATGACACCTTATATATATGATCAACTGAACTGTCAACACACCCTCTTAAACAGCAATGAAACCAAATAATGCATATTACCGTCCCATTCAGGCTGCTGGCTTGGGAGTATAACTTTTATCATCCCTGTCGTTCATATTTAGAAATCTCTTCTATATTCCCTCAGTTGACATTTGACTCGAGTTTCCATTCATGGCTCTCTGCCCCCTTCTGTATACACACTATGCCAAGGAAATGCATTATGTATCCTCTCTTCAATGCTGGGGCCTGGATTCGCAGGTGTAGAAGCCACCTCTATTCCCTGTGCTGTCAGCTCTCTCACCGTGTACTCTGCTTCCCCTTACGTACGTGGATTGAGGCTTCAGTGGATGCGAATCCGCGTGAAGGGCATTTGAAACCGAAGGTTCCTCTCTTTTAGGGCCTTTTTTAATTCCTGTTGAAGTTTTGCGTTTCTCCATCACTTCATAGGCATGGTCATGGTAAAATAAAAAATAAAAAATCGGTTTGTTTCCCAGCAGCAGTATTTTCTTGCAGGCAAGTCTAAGGACCATCTCTTTTACATCAAACTGAAGGAAATTGATGATTATAGATCCTGGTGTCCCATTTATCTCAGGCTTAAGTGTCAAGGCTCTATGTGCTCGCTGGATCTGGAGGATCATACCTTCAGAACCTGTTAGGGGATGTAACTGTTTCCCCTGATGGGGGATGTAATTTAGTTCGGTTGGATTGGAGCTCAATGACTATGTGTCCATTGCACAGCCAATCCTTAGCGGAAGTCTGTCAAGATTATGAAACATTGAATGATTTTAAACACACTTTGTCTAATAAAATTACATCTTTCATTCTCTATACAGATTGAAGGACTGTGGTTTGTCAAAGATCAGCTGTGATTATCTGGCAGCAGCACTGAAGTCCAACCCCTCCCATCTGAGAGAGCTGGACCTGAGCATGAACAACAAGCTGCACGATTCAGGAGTGAAGCAGCTGTGTGGTTTTCTGGAGAGTCCAGGATGTGTACTTGAAACTCTGAGGTCAGTCACCATGTTTTAGTTCTGCTGAGATGAATATGATGTGAAAGTTGTGTTGACACTAAACTGCAGATAAAAGGCTGATATTATACTGATCCACACTGAGGATCTTCATGGTAAAGTCTTTTTTCTTCTTCTCTGGTTTAATCCATTGAATGTAGCAGAACAATATTTACATTTCAAACAGTGATACTCAATGTATGGTCGGCGGCCCACATTCAGCCAGCCACAGACCGTCGACCAGCCTGCCAACCTTTCCTACTTCAGAGAGAGGGGACCCTGATGGGGTCTACTTCACCTGTCTCTCCTGCACTTTCCTGCTCATTGTGTCAGACGTTTAGCTACTCCTCGGCCTCCTTTAGCAGTAATGATGCCTGTAACAAATGTAGCATATTTGCAGCTCTGGAGGCCAGGATTACTGAATTGGAGACTCTGCTTTGCACCCTTCATTCACCTGTACCTAGCCAGGCCCCTGTAGCTGTTGCAACTGAAGATAGAGGGAAAGAGGGTGGCTGGGTGACAGTGAGGAAGAAGCATAGTCTCAAACAGATGCCCCAGGTACACCACCAACCTGTTCATGTGCCTAACAGTTTTTACCCACTTGGCGACACACCGGGGGTCAAACTCTGGTAATTGGTGATTCTGTTGTCAGACATGTGAAGCTAGCGACACCGGCAATCATAGTCAGTTTTCTTCCAGGGGCCAGAGCAGGCAACATTGAGGGAAATTTAAAGCTGCTGGCTAAGGGGAAACGTAAATTTAGTAAAATCATAATTCACGTCTGCAGTAATGCCAAATGGTTACGCCAATCGGAGGTCACTAAAATCAATATTGAATCGGTGTGTAACTTTGCCAAAACATTGTCAGACTCCATAGTTTTCCCTGGTCCCCTCCCCAAACAGACCAGGAGTGACGTGTTTAGCTGCATGTTCTCGTTAAATTGCTGGCTGTCTGAGTGGTGTCCAAAAAATAATGTGGGCTTCACAGATAATTGGCAAACATTCTGGAGGAAACCTGGTCTTGTTAGGAGAGACGGCATCCATCCCACTTTGGATGGAGCAGCTCTCATTTCTAGAAATATGACAAATTTATTAAACCCTCGAACCCAACCATACTATCCAGAGTTGGGACCAGGATACACGCGTTGCAGTCTTCTCTCCTCCTGCTACCCCCCCAAAAACCCATCTCCATAGAGACTGTGTCAGCTCCCAAACAGACAAAAATAAACTAAAAACCAGCAACAAACAACTTAAACATAAACAATTACAAAGAAAGAACAATACAGTATCCACATCTGAACCAAAGAGTAAAACAGTGAAATGTGGATTATTAAATATTAGGTCTCTCTCCTCCAAGTCTCTGTTAGTACATGACTTAATAATTGATCAACAAATGATTTACTCTGCCTTACAGAAACCTGGTTGCAGCAGGATGATTATGTTAGTTTAAATGAATCAACACCCCCGAGTCATTCTAACTACCAGAAATCTCGAAGCACAGGCCGAGGGGGCGGTGTGGCAGCAATTTTTCACACCAGCCTATTAATTAATGAAAGACCAAGACAGACTTTTAATTCATTTGAAAGCCTGATGCTTACCTTGTCCACCCCAGCTGTAGAAACTCAGAAACCAGTCTTACTTGTTATCATCTATCGTCCACCTGGGCCTTACACAGAGTTTCTGTCTGATTTCTCAGACTTTTTATCTGATTTAGTGCTCAGCTCAGATAAAATAATTATTGTGGGTGATTTTAACATCCATGTAGATGCTAAAAATGACAGCCTCAACATGGCATTTAATCTGTTATTAGACTCAATTGGCTTCTCTCAAAATGTAAAAGAACCCACCCACCACTTTAATCACACTCTAGATCTTGTTTTAACATATGGCATAGAAACTGAACATTTAACAGTGTTTCCTGAAAACCCTCTCCTGTCTGATCATTTCCTGATAACATTTACTTTTACAATAATTGATTACACAGCGTGTGAGAGTAGACTTTATCAAAGTAGATGTCTTTCTCGCACAAGCCTACTTCTTGTTCCTAGAGTATTTAAAAGTAGAATGGGAGGGAGAGCCTTCAGTTTTCAGGCCCCTCTTCTGTGGAACCAGCTTCCAGTTTGGATTCGGGAGACAGACACTATCTCTACTTTTAAGATTAGGCTTAAAACTTTCCTTTTTGCTAAAGCATATAGTTAGGGCTGGACCAGGTGACCCTGAATCCTCCCTTAGTTATGCTGCAATAGATGTAGGCTGCCGGGGGATTCCCATGATGCATTGAGTTTTTCCTTTCCAGTCACCTTTCTCACTCACTATGTGTTAATAGACCTCTCTGCATTGAATCATATCTGTTATTAACCTCTGTCTCTCTTCCACAGCATGTCTTTATCCTGTCTTCCTTCTCTCACCCCAACGGTCGCAGCAGATGGCCGCCCCTCCCTGAGCCTGGTTCTGCCGGAGGTTTCTTCCTGTTAAAAGGGAGTTTTTCCTTCCCACTGTCGCCAAAGTGCTTGCTCATAGGGGGTCATATGATTGTTGGGTTTTTCTCTGTATCTATGAAGCGCCTTGAGGCGACTTTTGTTGTGATTTGGCGCTATATAAATAAAATTGAATTGAATTGAATTGAATACTAATGGATAAATGAATTTGTCGTTTTCTTACAAGAAAATTTATCGAAAAGGGGTAGAACTTCATGTATTAATTCATCTTATCTGCAGGACTTCATCCTTATATATTTTTTTACATGTGGAAAAGCCATGTGGTTCTAGAAACACGACTTGTTCATCAGTGCTGTTGTCCTGTTTTTATGAAAATGTACGACTTTAATGTGAAACATTCAGAGTTTTTTCTCTTGTTGTGTTTGTTTGAAGCTGCTTCCTGTTGGCTTCAGCTGTTTGGAGTTTCCATTTTCTAAACTTCTACATTCTGAACCTTCTTCAGCTCTGAACAGATGATGAAACACTGAATGATTTCAAGCTCACACTTTGTCTAATAAACTTACATCTTTCATTCTTTATACAGATTGAGGACTGTGGTTTGTCAGAGATCAGCTGTGATTATCTGGCAGCAGCACTGAAGTCCAACCCCACCCATCTGAGAGTGCTGGACCTAAGCATGAACAACAAGCTGCAGGATTCAGGAGTGAAGCAGCTGTGTGGTTTTCTGGAGAGTCCAGGATGTGTACTTGAAGCTCTGAGGTCAGTCACCAAGTTTTAGTTCTGCTGAGATGAACATGATGTGAAATTTCGGCTGACACTAAACTGCAGACATAAGGCTGATATTATACTGAGCCACACTGATGATCTTAATGGTACAGTCTGTTTTCTTCTTCTCTGGTTTGGTCAACTGACTGTAGCAGAACAATATTTACATTTCAAACATTGATACTCAATGTGTGGCCCATGGCCCAGATGTGGACCTCCACAGGGTGCTAACTGGCCTGCCGACCTTTCCTAATTCAGAGAGAAAGGACCCTGATTAACTGGGTACTATTCTTCCTCAAAGTTCTAAGTGTCAGAAACAACAATGAAAAGTCCACAGCTGACTCTCTTTAGCAGGTCAAAGGCCATGGGACACAGCAATCTGTGAATCAGAAACAGTTTGGAGCAGAACTTATTGCGCATTTAAAAAATGTTAATGCATGCTGTGTAATGCTTACTAATGTTAAACTGGAATTCCAGTTTTTTTGTATACAGTGGTCCTTCGTTTATCGCGGGAGTTACTTTCCAAAAATAACCCACAATTGGCGAAATCCACGAAGTAGCCAACTTTCAAACCTTCGTAGAAAAAATAAGTCCAGTATTATAGAATGGAAAAAAAAAAGACACCCTCGATTGCCTTTGACGGTGCAAAACGTCGCTGACATTGTTGTGTTTGTTGGGGAGAAAACTTACAGAGTCACACTGCTAGAGATTGAATATTTATGTAAATTTGACAAGCTGAACACATTCTGTTCTGAACAGGAGACATGGCACGAGATATATTGATAATGGTCTACAGCCAATTAGGACACAGAACACATACACATACACATTCACATACAAGGTCTTAAATAATCAGGCCCCATCTTATCTTAATTACCTTGTAGTACCATATCACCCTATTAGAGCGCTTCGCTCTCGCTCTGCAGGCCTACTTGTTGTTCCTAGAGTATTTAAAAGTAGAATGGGAGGGAGAGCCTTCAGTTTTCAGGCCCCTCTTCTGTGGAACCAGCTTCCAGTTTGGATTCGGGAGACAGACACTATCTCTACTTTAAGATTAGGCTTAAAACTTTCCTTTTTGCTAAAGCATATAGTTAGGGCTGGACCAGGTGACCCTGAATCCTCCCTTAGTTATGCTGCAATAGACGTAGGCTGCCGGGGGATTCCCATGATGCATTGAGTTTTTCCTTTCCAGTCACCTTTCTCACTCACTATGTTTAACAGACCTCTCTGCATTGAATCATATCTGTTATTAACCTCTGTCTCTCTTCCACAGCATGTCTTTATCCTGTCTTCCTTCTCTCACCCCAACCGGTCGCAGCAGATGGCCGCCCCTCCCTGAGCCTGGTTCTGCCGGAGGTTTCTTCCTGTTAAAAGGGAGTTTTTCCTTCCCACTGTCGCCAAAGTGCTTGCTCATAGGGGGTCATATGATTGTTGGGTTTTTCTCTGTATCTATGAAGCGCCTTGAGGCGACTTTTGTTGTGATTTGGTGCTATATAAATAAAATTGAATTGAATTGAACACAATGCGCAGTAAAAGAAAAAAAAAGAGCATGCAAAATTGCACACAAAAGAAAATCCGTGAAACGTGTTATAGTGAGCGACCACTGTAAATGTCTGCAGATGAATTCTCTCCTCTGAGCTTTGACAGTTTTCACTTTATGAATGAGGAATTGACTCTGAGTGTCAGTCAGCCGGACTCAAACCCAGGACCCTCTGCTGAGAGGCCACAGTGCTAACTGCTGCACCACTGTGCCGCAGTCAATGTTTGTGTCTCTGCTGAAGTTTGTGTTGATCATTAGAAAGTGGACATAATAAGCCAAATAATGTGAAATCAAACCTGTCCATGAGTGGGTTTTCCTTTTGTTCTCCTCAGTGTGTTGAGACAGCAGCCACCACTACTCTAAGAAATAAATAAAGTTATTATTGGATCCCAGTTTGTTCTACATCAGCAGATCAAACTTCAGCAGATGGTTCAGCGTGTCTCTGTGTAATTGTGTGATCACTGTTGACTACCTTCAGCTGCTATGTTATTTGCTATGATACTTACTTCTGGTTCACCTGATTTAGACTAATTAAAGTAGATCTGGAACTCTCTGTGTCTACTCTTGGACCGGAGTCCCTGTCCTTGAAGGAGCTATCAAACCATCCCAGAGATATCCACCCTAACAAATAACAAGAGATCATTATGATGAACTGAATTCAGTCAAATTGTTTGGTGAATGAATTGAATCAGTTAAAAGAGACTGGAAGAGTTTAAATTGAAATGTGGTGAATCAAGTCAATTAAAAACAAAGTAACAAAGGAAAAGATATAAAGAGCAGAAAAAAACAAGAAGAAGAAAACCTACAAAGTAATACAGAGTCTGTTAAGAAGTATAAGGAGCTAAGGAGTCTAAGGAGAAAGAAAAGCGTCTGGACTTCTTTAGGTTGCTTGAAGACGTTTCACCTCGTATCCGAGAAGCTTCTTCAGTTCTAGGGTAAAATGGTGGAGAGTCCCAGATTTAAACCCTGTGGGAGTATCCCCCAGAAGAGGGACAAAGGACCCCCTGATAATCCTCTACCCTAATGACATGAGCCAAGGTGTGAAAATGAGTGAGGGTCACAATCAGCCAGGGTTTCGGGTGAGCTCATTGTGAAACCTGGCCCCACCCTATCATATGATTTCCTGAGGTCAGATGGCCGAGGGTATGAGTGGGCGTTAAGGCATCTGGGAAGGGATCTCAAAACTGGATTATAGATGGCAGACAGTTGGTGTCGTAAACCATCGCCTCTGTTCAAAGATGGTCGCTCACAGTGGACATAAATGGCTTCTTTCACTCCTCTTTCAAACCATCTGTCCTCTCTGTCCAAAATGTGAACATTGGCATCCTCGAAAGAGTGGCCTTTGTCCTTTAGATGCAGATGGATGGCTGAGTCTTGTCCCGTGGAGGTGGCTCTTCTATGTTGTGCCATGTGCTGAAGTTTCTGTGTGAAGTTTCTGTTTGGTCTGTCCAATGTGGAGGTCTGGGCATTCCTCGCTACACTGTACAGCATACACCACATTGTTAAATTTGTGTTTAGGAGTTTTGTCTTTCGGGTGAACCAGATGTCGTGGGATGTCGTGCTTGGAGAAAACTCTCCTGAGTTTCTCTGATACACCGGCTACATAGGGGATGACAATGTTGTTGTGTCTGTCTTTCTTATCCTCCCTAGCTGGTGTCTCATCTTCTTTTTTGTGCATCTTTGCTGACTTTATAAACGCCCAATTAGGATGACCAGGTTTTGAATGCTTCCTTGAGTGATGGGAGTCAAAGAGGAGGTACTGATCCGTGTGTGTGGGCTTCCGGTAAACTTCAATGTCGAGGTTGTTATTCTCTTCAATGTGCACAGCGCAGTCCAGGAAAGGCAAACACTTCTCCTTTGTGTTTTCCCTGGTGAACTTGATGTTCTTATCCACGGCGTTAATGTGCGCAGTGAAGGACTCCACTTCTTGTCTTTTGATTTTGACCCAGGTGTCGTCTACATATCTGTACCAGTGGCTGGGTACTCTCCCTTTAAAAGAGCCAACAGCCTTTCTTTCCACTTCCTCCATGTAAAGGTTGGCTACAATAGGTGACCCGGGGTAGCCCATGGCGCAGCCATGTTTTTGTCTGTAGAAACCCTTGTTGTATTTGAAATACATAGTGGTAAGGCAGAGGTCTAACAGTGTGTAAATTTGATCGGGTGTGAAGTTGGTCCTGTCTTCCAAGGAGCTGTCCAGATGCTTTTCTTTCCAAGCTCCTTAGACTACAATGACCTGGATAACTGAGAACCTTCACAGACAGTCTGTTAAGACAGAATTGTTATTGAGTGAAGCTAGTGTGGTGCATTAAAGGCTCCATCAGAGAACTGCTTGCTCATATTCAGCAGTCTGCCCTGAGATGGTGACGCCATCAGCTCCTTTTACAAGTCATTGATCCCTTTGTGCTCCAACCAGGAGAGATGAGGTCATCACAGCATCATCAGCTAAACAGTGATGAATCTCCAGGCCCTGACTGTTGCCAGCTGACTGTTAGAAACTGTGTCTGGATGACATCATCCACCTTTAACTTCAGTTTGTAATTACGGTTTGAAGGACAGTGTTCTTCTGTGCCACTCCTTTCACCATGAACGCGTGTGCTTCTGATATAAAAAGGAGATGACTGTAATTTAAATGATTATATTATACTTGACTGAATTATGGACCAACATGTGCAATAAGGGGTCTCCAGATGTGAGACAGACTGTGCACAGGGAGATCATTGACAGTTGTAATACATCACACAAAATCCATCCGGGCCAAATGAAAGCAGCACAGAGGGAGTGTGGATTGGCTCTGATTTCAGCAAAGCTGACATTAATATCCAGGTTAAAAATGACATGAAAGTTCTGGGTCTGTGGATCAGCAGGAACGACTGCTGTGAGTCAAACTGGTCCAAGAAAGAAGGTATAGGGAAAGGAAGGAGTGTGGAAATGGAAAAAAAAAACCCTGATCATGAAGCTGGTGTGAAGATTGTTCAAAGCCAAACTGTTTCCAGATTATGTTCTTATCAGCTGTTTGCACCTCCACAAAAATCCATCATGAATGAATAAATTGAGGTCCAAAGGTCCAAACTGATGGAGCTCAATCCAACATCCCTGACTATAAACTCTTCTTTGGAGATTTTATTAATGAAACATTTCTGTATAAACTGGAGAGGCTAAAACACCCTGAATGCAAATCCAACAACAGTGTCTTGATGCATGCTCAATCATCCAGGTAAGTAAATCTCCAAAAGTTGATTCTGTACCTCTGGACGTAGCGTTTTCAGTGGGAGAAATGTTTTGTCACTGATCCAAGTGACTTCTTCCGTCTCAGCTTACTGTAGATAAGTGTACAAGCTTAACCATGAAATAAAGAACATCTAACAGATGTGTGTCCTCACATCTGTATGAATCGTGATCATGTGTTTGAGTGAATCTGTGAATGAACTGTAGTAGTGTTCAAAAGTAAATGTGATGAGGACATGAATGAAAACAAAGTGTGATTAATGATGACAAATGAGAAGAGGAAGCTGAGACTCAGCTGTACATGTTGCAGTTATAGTAAACAAACTGCAAATCATTGTGGAGCTGAGCCCGAGGATTTCCGATGATCAGCAATAATCTGATGCAGTGTGGTCACGACCATGTTTAAATATGTGATGATGTGGCAGTGAGTGGATCATATTCTGACTTAAGACTCTAATCAATAGAAAATGCTGCAGTTCTACAAGTTCCAATGATCCCAGAGGAACCCTGAGACATGTTGAACAATAATATAATGGAGCTTCTTCATAACCGCGTGGTTTTATTATTGTGGGAAATATCCACATTAAGCTGACTTTAACATCAGGGTTATCCTGCGTATCAAAGTCCAACACTGAGTTTATAAAAACATGTTTTGCAATCGTTTTGTTTGGTTTATGAGGGAAATGATTCAATAACTTCCTGCTAATACACAACATTTAATCAAATTTCCTCATAACCCTGTCTTGACTGACCATTTGAATCACATTTGAATTTCCAATAAAGGATCCACAGAGTTTGGTGAAAATAATGACAGTAGATGTTTGTGTACAAGTACTGGAAGCAAATTTGTGTGTGATGTCGTTTCAGTGTTGGACTTTGTAGATGGCCCCTGAGCACTGGTCTCACAGCCAGCTGCACATAGAGACCAGTGTTGTTAGTCCAGGTCAGAAGATGACCTGTTGGAATGAAAATGAGCTTGTAGTTTGTCTGCTTTAATAACGTGACTGGGAAAAAGAAGTGTTGTTGGACTTTAAATACGTCAATTTCTTTCACACTTCACCTTTAAAAGTGAAGCCATGTGGTTCATTGAATGAAAAACACAACTTTTTAAAGTCTTTTTCGTGTTTTTGGATAAATGTACAGCTTTAATGGGTAACACTCAGTTTTTTCTCTTGTTGCGTTTGTTTGAAGCTGCTTCCTGTTGTCTTTAGCTGTTTGGCGTTTCCATTTTCTAAACTTATACATTGTGAACCATCTTCAGCTCTGAACAGATTATGAAACATTGAATGATTTGAAACACACACTTTATATAATAAAATTACATCTTTCATTCTTTATACAGATTGGAGAACTGTGGTTTTTCAGAGATCAGCTGCCATTATCTGGCAGCAGCACTGAAGTCCAACCCCTCCCATCTGAGAGAGCTGGACCTGAGCATGAACAACAAGCTGCAGGATTCAGGAGTGAAGCAGCTGTGTGGCTTTCTGGAGAGTCCAGGCTGTAGACTTGAAACTCTGAGGTCAGTCACTATGTTTTAGTTTTGCTGAGATGAATATGATGTGAAAGTTCTGACACTAAACTGCAGATGTAACCGGTGAGTTACTGTGTCTGACAATGGAAGGTAAAACAAAGAAAGCTCTCCAAGTAGATAACTTGCCCACACAAACTCCACTCCCACTGTGGAATTGTAGAAAAGTGACTGCATTTATCTTTACATTACACATAAAGTACAAATGTACCTGGAATATATTTGAGATAAGATTAGAAAAAAACAACACGAAATCCGACATACCTGTCAATAAAAAGTAAAAGACAGAAAGACATCCAAATTGTGCTAAAAACACACAATCAGAAACATCAGGGTGGCTACCTCTGCAGTGTATCTGTTGTACAGTTTTGGAAAAGAAATGACACCAACCTCTCCCACAGGGGAATTGTAGAAAAGGGGAGAAGCCAAAGGGGTACCCCGTTTTTATAGGGCTGCACCAAAGAATAAGAATAAGAATAAGGAGAGGAGTGATAACTACAAGCTTGGAGGTCCTAAAAGTAAGATATAAAAGGAACAGTTTGGGGTCTAGAGCACATTTTGTGTAATTATAACAATATGTAATTTATGACCTGGTTACATTCACCCCCCCAAGAATTACACAAAACCATAAAGAGCACAAAAAATAAGAAAATGTATAAATACCGTGACAATAACATACATTTTCCTCAAACAAATTCACATGACATATGCAATGAATTAGATCAGCAACATAGCTTCCTCCAAGGAGGATGAGAGACTCGAGATCCACTCGGTGCCTAGCAAGATCCCAGGACACACTATAGACAAATTGAGGTACCATTTACACCACACAAAACATGCCATAGTATCCATGGGTGTAACCATAAAGCAATCAGACTGCACAGACTGACAAAATGCAAACAACTCTTTGACTCTATTATTCTTTTCCAAAATCAATAGCAATGGGCAACATAAAGCAATAAAGAAATTCACACATCAATAACCATTGCTTGAACAGGTTCAACACGAATGAGTGTTTGGAGTTTAGCCATCGATTCAATCAAACGACGAACTGGCTTGATGATTCTACCAAAATGTGTGGTAAGTCCCTGATCCATATCCACTTATTCTGGTTCAAAAGAATGAAAACTGTGGGATGGGAAAGCAGCCGGGGAGTCAGGAGAGGCTCCATCACCGGCCAACCACCAAGATCAGGAGCACCCATTATAGGAGGGGTCTGAAGAATGCCATCTATGAATGGGTCTGCGGTGGATTGCTGATCCATGATCCATGATAGTGTGCGGTCATCACACTCACCAATGCTGGAGATGGAATCCACAGCAAGGGTGGCAGGAGGTACAGCTCCTGTGTCCACAAGAGATGTCACAACCCATCGAGTTCAGACTCAAGGGGGGCACTGACATTGCTCACAGCAGGATGTACAGCATCGTCATTCGAAGTTGTGTCCAAGGGCAAAAAGTTAACTTAAAGAGGCAGGTTGCGATTCACCACATGCTCATGTCCTTCTCTGTCTCTGATACGACAGATATGAAGAGTAGGATCCAAGTCGACTACCATGGAAACAACAGGTTCCCATCTGTCAGAGAGCTTCCGTGTCCCTCTGACTCCCTTGTTCACCAACAACACCTGGTCTCCCAGTGAAAGAGGCCGACCTTTAACCTTTCTTTTGTACTGGTCAGAGTGGTGTCTCTGATCCATTATACTGTGTCCCTGGGCTCGAAGCATGGCAGAGCGCAGGTCATCCATCAGTGATTTGACATAGGTATTATAATCACAAATAGTGTCAATATGTCTGTGAAGGTTCTCAGTCATCCAGGTCATCGTAGTCTAAAGAGCTTGGAAAGAAAATTGTCTGGACTTCTTTAGGTTGCTTGAAGACATTTCAACTCTCATCCGAGAAGCTTCTTCAGTTCTTAGAGTCAAATGGTGGAGAGTCCCAGATTTAAACCCTGTGGGAGTTTCCCCCCAAAGAGGGACAAAAGGACCCCCTGA